>NC_133294.1:1549294-1692538 GCF_005239225.2 Populus alba | reverse complement strand
AGGCGAAAAGTTCCAGAATTGGGTGACCCAAGAAGCTCCAATGGTTTTCAAAATGTAAACCAACTTTGTTTGCCTTAAAATGTTTTTTGTCATTTGCTTATGCTTGCTTTTTTTTTTTCTCTAGTTGACAATCGAGGCTCATGATGTCAGCTAGATTCTATGTTTGTCATGGAGCCCACCTTTTCCCTTTGAATAAATGTGAGATCATGCATTTTTTTCAAAAATTGTTTATTTATATATGCATTTACACCAAGCACTTCCCGCTTTCAGGAATCCTGAAAGCGGATCTCCTACAACATCACATACATCTAGCATCAAGAATAAATGGCCAAACTTGAACGAGCATGTAATATCTATGGAAGAAGAAGAGTGGGATGAAAGCAATATCAGTGAATTCACCAGGCTAGTAGAACAACAGGAACAGACTTGGAAGCCTGCCACCGAGGAACTCGAAACTATCAATGTGGGCAATGGTCAGCTCAAGAAAGAGTTGAAAATAGGTACCTTAATTACTTCTGAACAAAGGATAAAACTGATCACCCTATTACAAGAATATTCGGATGTCTTTGCTTGGTCATATGAAGATATGCCCGGTTTGGATACAAGTATTGTAGAACACAAGATACCGTTGAAAGAAGGGTATAAGCCAGTCAAGCAGAAACTGAGGAGGGCCCACCCGGACGTCTGGATCAAGGTCAAGGCAGAACTCGAAAAGCAATGGGATGTTGGCTTTCTAAAAGTAGTTAGATATCCGCAATGGGTATCTAACATTGTTGTGGTGCCTAAGAAGGAAGGGAAGATTAGAGTTTGTGTAGATTTTCGGAATTTGAATAGAGCTAGCCCTAAGGATGATTTTCCTCTACCACACATAGATGTTTTAGTGGATAATGCTGCCCGAAGTTCCACTTATTCCTTTATGGACGGTTTTTCAGGATACAATCAAATAAAAATGGCTCTAGAGGATAAGGCGAAAACAACTTTCGTCACACCTTGGGGGACCTACTGCTACAAGGTCATGCCATTTGGGTTAAAGAACGCAGGTGCAACATATCAAAGAGCAATGGTGACTCTATTCCACGACATGATGCATAAAGAAATTGAGGTGTATGTAGATGATATGATTGCCAAGTCTAAAAAGGGACAGGATCATGTGGAAGTTTTGAGGAAGTTATTTGAGAGGTTGAGGAAGTATGAACTAAGGCTTAATCCTGCAAAATGTTCATTCGGAGTTAAATCGGGCAAGCTGTTGGGATTTGTGGTAAGCGATAGAGGTATAGAGGTGGATCCAGACAAAGTAAGGGCCATTCAAGCTATGTCATCCCCTAAGACGGAGAAAGAAGTAAGAGGATTCTTAGGAAGGTTGAATTACATTGCTCGATTTATAGCTCAGCTAACAACAACATGCGAGCCTATATTTCGACTACTAAGGAAAAAGAATCCTGGAACCTGGAATGAGGAGTGTGAGGAGGCATTCAATAAAATCAAGCATATTTACAAAATCCACCTTTACTGGTGCCTCCTGTATCAGGGAAACCTCTAGTATTATATCTAACCGTAACTGAAGTAGCCATGGGATGTGTATTGGGTCAGCATGATGAAACCGGAAGGAAGGAAAGAGCTATTTATTACTTGAGTAAGAAATTCACTGAATGTGAGTCCAGATACACGGAAATAGAAAAACTTTGTTGTGCGTTGGTGTGGGCGGCAAAGAGGTTGCGGCATTACATGTTATACTATACCACTTGGTTGATTTCAAAATTGGATCCTCTGAGGTATATTTGTAATAAACCTTTTCTCTCAAGTCGAATTGCAAGGTGGCAGGTTTTATTAGCAGAATATGACATAGTGTACATGACAAGGAAAGCCGTAAAAGGGAGTGCCATTGCAGACTATTTGGCCGATAATGCTGTTGAAGATTACGAACCTTTGGATTTTGATTTCCCTGATGAAGATATATCGTCAATAGAAAAGGAAGAAGAGAAGACAGATTGGTGGACCATGTTTTTTGACGGGGCAGTAAATGTATATGGTAACGGGGCAGGGGCGGTAATAATCTCTCCTAATAAGAAACAATACCCAGTTTCGGTCAAACTACATTTCGAGTGCACCAACAATACAGCTGAGTACGAAGCTTGTATACTCGGTTTAGAAGCGGCATTGGAGTTAAAGATAAAGAAGATAGATGTATATGGGGATTCAATGTTGATCATCTGCCAGGTCAAAGGGGAATGGCAAACCAAAGAGGAAAAGTTGAGGCCGTACCAGGAATACCTATCCATGCTAGCAAAGGAATTTGAAGAAATTAGATTCACCCATTTAGGAAGGGAGGGGAACCATTTTGCGGATGCTTTGGCCACACTAGCTGCTATGACTACCATTGACCTCAAATGCAAGGTACAACCGGTACACATTGATATTAGAAATGATCCAGCGCACTGTTGTTTAGTTGAAGGAGAGATGGACGGACAACCTTGGTATTACGATATTAAGAATCTTGTGCAGAATCAGGAATATCCGGTGGGAGCTTCTAAAACGGATAAGAAAACCTTGAGAAGGTTGGCTATAGACTTCTATTTAGATGGAGAGATTTCATATAAAAGATCATTTGATGGTACCCTGTTAAGGTGTTTGGATGAGGCAGATGCTAGAAAGGCATTAAGAGAGGTCCATGAGGGGATTTGCTCAACCCATGCTAGCGGGCACATGATGGCAAGGAAAATCCAAAGGGCTGGTTATTTTTGGATGACACTAGAAAAAGATTGTATCGACTATGTCAGAAAATGTCACAAATGTCAAATTTACAGTGATAAGGTCAATATGCCACCAGCTCCTCTGTTTAACTTAACATCTCCATGGCCCTTCGCGATGTGGGGAATTGATGTGATTGGACCTGTAAACCCAAAAGCGAGCAATGGTCATAGATTTATCCTCGTGGCTATTGACTACTTCACAAAATGGGTAGAAGCCGGGTCATTTGCTCATGTGACACAAAAAGTGGTGAAGAAATTTATTGAGAGAGATTTGATATGTCGGTATGGTCCCCCAGAACAGATTATAACTGATAATGCCCAGAATTTCAACGGCAAGATGATAATAGAGCTCTGCACTAAATGGAAAATCAAGCATTCCAATTCTTCGCCATATAGACCAAAGATGAATGGGGCGGTAGAAGCTGCTAACAAGAATGTCAAAAAGATTGTTCAGAAGATGGTAGTCACCTATAAGGATTGGCATGAGATGTTACCATTTGCCCTTCATGCATATCGCACCGCAGTTCGAACCTCAACAGGGACTACCCCATATTCTTTGGTGTACGGTATGGAGGCAGTGATGCCTTTGGAAGTGGAAATCCCATCGTTAAGAGTGTTAATAGATTCTGAGATAGAAGAGGCCGAGTGGGCCAGAGTGAGATACGAGCAATTGAACTTGATCAGTGAGAAGAGGATGGCCGCAATATGTCATCACCAACTTTACCAGAAACGAATGGCTAAGGCGTATGATAAGAAGGTTAGACCGCGTTTGTTTCAAGAAGGGGATCTAGTATTGAAGAAAATATTGTCATTACCAGGAGATGATCAAAGCAAATGGGCACCAAATTATGAGGGTCCTTATGTAGTAACAAAGGCATTCTCAGGAGGAGCGTTGAAGTTAGCTAGAATGGATGGAGAAGACCTAGCTCGGCCTGTGAATTCTGACTCTGTAAAAAGATATTACGCTTGATGTAGTTCCTTAAATCAATAAAGCAAAGTTTGGCCCTTGATTTCTTTCCTTTTGTGCATTGATCTCACAACAATCATTTTTTTGCATTAATCCCAACAGTGCATCTCCTCACTCATTTAAAAAGTTTAGCATCGACTGAACGAATTTCTTCTCTATATAAAAGCTCAAACTAGGATCGCACCTCTACACTGGGGGCAATACAAGATGTTTTATGAAAAGTTTTTACGAAAGCCTATAGATTTGAAAACCAAGCTAAAGCATTTGACAAAAGCATGACATAGAGGCAAGAACAAGTCTTACATTTTGAGAAAAGGACTACTTGAGGAAAGTCAAATACTTCTTCTCCAAGAATATGATAAGTAAAAAAGGCAACACGAGAGATGAATCCAGCATACGACTTCAAAAGCAAGCTCATGTTACGAGGGAGTCTTATGAACTAGAAAAGAGGATGGGGGCCTATATTTCAAAACCAGGTACGAATGCATGCATTGCATCTAATCATAAAGTCATTGCACGTATGTTTTTTATCGTTACAGGAGGAGATCTTAGTGCATTCCAACGAGATTGTGGACGAAGAAAGAATCATTGAGTTGAGTCTAGAACAGAAAGAAGAGAAGATAATATTGTTTCAGACCCTGCCAGCAGGAAGAACGACATCGATAGCAATTGGTAAAAGAGAATCGTCAGATGGGATTCCAAGTTGTTTGGTTAAAAGAGATCGCAAGAAGGGATCTCGTTTTTCGATGAAGATCGCCAGAAGGGACTTCATATTTCAGCTTTGAATAAAAGGAGTCGCCAGATGGGATTCCAGGTTGTTTGAGATCGCCAGAAGGGATCTCGTGTTTCACTATTGTGGAGGTCGCCAGATGGGACCTCACACTTCACGTTGGTTAAAAGGAATCGCCAGATGGGATTCCAGGTTGCTTGAGATCGCCAGAAGGGATCTCGTGTTTCACTATTGTGGAGGTCGCCAGATGGGACCTCACACTTCACGTTGGTTAAAAGGAATCGCCAGATGGGATTCCAGGTTGTTTGAGATCGCCAGAAAGGATCTCGTGTTTCACTATTGTGGAGGTCGCCAGATGGGACCTCACACTTCACATTGGTTAAAAGGAATCGCCAGATGGGATTCCAGGTTGTTTGAGATCGCCAGAAGGGATCTCGTGTTTCGCTATTGTGGAGGTCGCTAGATGGGACCTCACACTTAATGTTGGTTAAAAGGAATCGCCAGATGGGATTCCAGGTTGTTTGAAATCGCCAGAAGGGATTTCGTGTTTCACTATTTTGGGAGGTCGCCGGATGGGACCTCGTACTTCATGTTTGTTAATAGGAATCCCAAATGGGATTCTAAGTTTGATTAAAGGAGATCGCCAGAAGGGATCTTGCATTTCGATATTTGTCAAAAGGGAATTGCCAGATGGGATTCCGATGGCCGAAGAGGATTGTTGTAAAGAAAGAGTTTCAGATCGATCAAGCTTCGACCAGATCAGTTTTCGGGAGTTTAGTTGGGACTATCTTTATAAAACTTACTACGCAAAACCTTTGCTCCGTAAGCTCTATAAAGAGGGGGCATCTGTTGTAACCCATTCTTGGGTCCCCGCAAAAAAAAAATAATAAAATAAATAGCCAAAGAAGGTTAGAAAAATGACAAGAGGCAGAAGCGCTCGGAAAATGGTCAGAAAATTGGTCAAGGAGTATAAAGATACAACGATTGGATTTTTTTTACAATATATTCTTGAAGAATGAAAACCCTATTGAGAAGGAAATTTTGAATTTTGAGGAGAGAAGCCCAAATTTGGATGTTTATGGGTTTAATTGATTTTTTAATTGGATTTATAAGGGATTTGATTGCAAGAAAAATTGATTTTTAAGTCAATTTGGGCTTTAAATTGAAGAAATTTAAGTTCTGGGGCCAAATTATAATTTTTAGGATTTTATTAAGTCAAATCAAGGGCTTAATTGCATAAATATTGAAGTTTAATGGCTAATTAGGGGTTTAATTGTGAAAATCCGAAACCAGGGACCAATTTGGAAAAGGCGCAAAGATAGGGGGGCTGTTTGGAATTGATTGAGGGGCCTAATTGAAGAAATTGGAAGTTTATTGATCAATTGAGGGCTAAATTGCATAATTTAGAGGCCAAGGACCAAAGTGGAAAAGGCGGCCAACTTGGCGGACAAGACCGAAATTGGCAGGGACGCAATTGAAAGGAACAAAAATAATTGGGGGACTGATGTGAACGTTGGCGCATTTCTGGCGCCACATTTAAATGAAACGGCGCGTTTTCTCCAAAACGACGTCGTTTCATGCGTTTAAAAAAAAAAAAAAAAAGAATAGAGACCAAACGGTGCCGTTTTGAACGGCACTGTTTCTCTTCTTCTTCCCCCCCGCAGGCGTAGCAGAGGAGAGGAAAACCGGGGTTTTTGTCCCCGCCTCTCTCCTCACGTGCCATGGCCCGACGCCCCACACCTAGGGACCCCCGAAACCGAAGCCGCTGGCCAACCACCCGCCGCGCCACCGAACCCGAGAGAAGCACCTTGGCAGCGGCGCCTGCCGACCGACCGACCAGCACGCCTCGTTCCCCCATGCATGCCCCGATATGCCTATAAATAGAGAAGAAGCAGAGTGAAAAAAAGAAAACGAAAGAGGGGGACCCGAAAAAAGAAAGAAAAAAACCGAGACAGTGAGAGAGAGAGAGGAAGAGAGAGAAACACCATATCAGAGGAGAGAGTTACCAAAAAACCCAAGAAAACCGAAGGCAAAGGGAGGGTTTGAAACCAGGAAGGAAGTGAGAAAACCGAAACCAAGCAAACGAACCGAGAGGACGTCGCCGGACCACTTGGAATTCGCCGTGAGGAGTCGACAGGAGTAGGACACTGCCATCGCCTCCACCGCAGCACCGCCAGCAAGCCATCGTCTCCGCCGCGCCAGGTACGCCTCCTCCCCTGCACATTTTTTGTTAATCTTGTTTTAGTTCTTGCCCCCTGCATGCAGAATCGTTTCTGCATGCAGGAGGCACGGGGGGAAAATAATTCCCCCCGTTCATTTCTGTTTTTCTTTTGGGCCAGACAGGGTCTGGCCCAATGATATGGGTCTGGGTCGGTCTGGCCCAGATTGCGGGTCTGGGCCGGTCCGGCCCAGAAGACGAGATACTGTTGGGCCGAGTCCGGCCCAACGTTTTTTGGGGCTGGAGTCTGGCCCAATTAATTGGGCCGGCCCAGCCCATTTAGTATATTAATATATTTATAAATATATTATATTATATTATTATATTATTATATTATGCATGTGTGTGTATATATATATTTTTTTAAAAAAAAATAAAAATAAATAAAAATAAAAAAAAATAAAAAAAATTTTCCCAAAAAAAAATATATTGTTGGTTTTTATATATATTGATTTGCATTTTTATACTATGGGATATAATTTCAGTGTTTAAAAACACCCGTTTTCGTCAAAAAAAAAAGTTTATTAAAAAAAAAAAATGTTTTGTTTTCATGCATACGGCCAATACACTAACATGTTTTGAATGTTCTTTTTATATATAAAAAAATATTGGAAGTTTTGAAAATGTGTTTTCGCATAGATTTCTTAAACACAAATCATTTTCTTGCATTTGTGGATTTTACAACCTGTTTGTAAAACTCCAAAGGGTATTGGCCAATATTCCAAAAACTATAAAAATCTTATTTTGGGAGGAGAAGTTGTGGTTATTGTTCACCGCTAATGTTTGGATGAAGAAGTCCTTAAAAGGACGAACATCCAAAATATTATCGGGAGTAATAAATCAACGCACATGTTTGAAAGAAGCTTTGGTTGTGATCGAGAACTTTTCAAAGTTTTAATTTTTTTTACTTCACGGTTTACGAGTCGTGAAAGTATAAAATTGGTTTTTTAAGAGTTGTGAATTTTTTTCTTTCTTTTCCGGGCGATTTACGAGTTGACGGGATTAGAAAACACCAACACCATAGACTATAGAGCAAACCAAACACCAAGCAGCTTACCTTAGGTAGGACGTATTAGGGGTGCTAGTACCTTCCCTTTACGCAACCAGTCCCTTGCCTTAGAATCTCTGAAAGACCAGTTAGGGTTCCTAGTGACCAAATACTAGATGGCGACTCCAAAGAACCAAATCATTAGAGCACAACGAAAATCGCCAGCCGATGTCGTGCCTTTATAATTTTTTTTGGGGGGGTGTGATAGGAATAATACTAAAATGAATTCGAAATAGGTACTTGTACTAAAACTATAGAGGAATGAAAATGAAAGAGAATAACTTGAACTTGGATTCGTGATTTCTAAATGGGATAGAAATTTTTTTTGTTCATATTTTCAAATTAACTTGCATGCCGAATGGAACTTCGGATCAACTTGTATATAAAAGGAAACAAAAATGTCTTTTCCAAGTGAAAAAAAAAGGGGTAAAAATCTTTAGCGCAATGAGCTTTGCGCCCTTCCATATTCTCATGAACAGTGAAACGGTTCAATTTTAACCTCTCCAAGTGAAATCATAAACCTTGAGTCATAATGGCCGCTAGATGGCCATATAGCCCAATGAGTACTTGTGTGATGATCGATCTTGTTTTGGGATATGTGATTTGAACCTAACATCTCCCAGTATAAATCTTAAATCTTAATTATTTAACCATCGTGATGCGTCCTAGATTGTTGCTTATCTAGTGTGTATATTATTATTAAATAATCTTGCGAATGTTTTTGTGAGAATAGTAAAACATTTCTTTGAAGAATTAATGGTGCAAATGTGGAATTTTATAAAGGAAAAAAGAAGAAGAAATGTTTATTCTATTTTATCCTTACAACTCAAAATCACACGCTATTAGATTATAATTGAGTATTTGGTCTGACTTGATCAAATATTTAAATTATAGGTTGGACATGTTTGTCGCAAGTAGATATTAAGATAAAATAAGTGTGAGATAATTTTAAAATTTAAGTTTTTAAAAAAATAAATTTTTTTATTTTTTTAAATCGTTTTGATATATTAATATTAGAAATAATTTTTTTTAAATATTTTAAACCATAATCGCTGTAATAATTTTAAACATAAATAAATATAAATACAGTACTCATCCATGCGGTTCATTTTTTCCTTTTGATTATTTTATTCAGGATTGTGGAGTTCTTGGCCGGTGCATAATAAGTAAATTAACAAAATAGCTAACTGCTTTGATTTAGGCATTATATTTTTTTTATTGTCCATTGACTTAATTTATAATTATTGCCTTCCCCGGTATCTTCGCCATGTTTCACACGCTCTTCCTTAAGAGAACCTAGGGCTGGACTTGTACAAGCCTATTAAATATTTGATTAAGAACATGCACAGCCAAATCATATATGTTTTTCTGTTGAATCTGGACTGGTGGACAAGGATATCATACCATATCATTGCATTAATTATTGATCGAAATTACCCTCGGTTCAGATAATGCCCTCCATGTTTCTAAGAACATGCATCAAACTTTATTTTATTAAATTGGGTATTTTTAAGCTAGATTATACATCATTTAGATTTTAGATTTTAAGCAATTCCCTCCAAGTAGTGTTTCTCAGAGAAATTTAATTTCCCTTAACTTCTATTAGATCCGGATTGAAGATGATAAGAACAAACTTCTTTATAAGCCGACAATGAAAAGCTATTTTTTTAATCTATGCCTTGTTATTTATTTTAATATTTCAAGTGACATAAATTGGACCCCGGAGATTAGTTACACTGTACAAAAAGCTACATGTGATGTTGAATGACTGGGATTTGATGCTAACGGGACAGCTACTGTAGATTCAGAGATCCAAATTAGAATATCAAAACATGTTCCAGTGGTTAGGTTTGAGATAAATGAATTGGATCGAGGCTTCGGAGATGTTAACAGCCTAACTAGTTAATGTAGGGATCGAGCTTATGGTTTTAAATTTTCATGAACTAAAATAGGTATTGTCCCATCTGAAATGGAATCTTAACTACTGCCCAGCACTGCCAAGGTGAAAACCTGAGTGAGGGTCACTTGTAACCAGGCATAGTTTGTCGCAACATTTGACTCTGTCAGGCACACTTGCCCAATGTACCCATAGTTCGCCCATTGATTGCTATTTATAAAATTAATACATACATACATACATATATATATATATATAGATTAAAATTGATTGATTAGTTGATGTGGTGGATTATAATTAATATTATTACTTGTTATATTAAAAAACAAAAACAAAAATGATATGATCGTTTAATTCAATGAACTAAGTGATCTAGAGCTTTTTTTATGCCATGTCAGTTTTGAAATCTAATTTGTAAAATCTATATATATATATATATATATATATATATATATATATAATACTCTAATTATTCTATAGTTCAATTGTTTTTATACTTATCATGAATTTACATTACAAACTTTGTTGCGCTTGTAACAAAGGATTAACCATATAGTTTAGTCTATTTTACATTAAAATATAAACTATTATAAATTATAATTTTTTAAAAAATAAAAAAAATCAATATAAAGTTAATTAATAACTTATAGGATGGCCAGGATAATTTTCCAAAATTAAATCCCACAATAAAATTGCTTACAAAAAATTAATTCTAGCGATAATAACGTCATGATGTAAAGAGTGTAATACTTCATATTAGATGTACAGTCAACTTGTTTTGCAAGTCCATTTTGTGCTCCAAAAGAGGATAAAAACAGTTGTTACTATTTAGTGATATATTTTTTTTTTGAATAATCATTGAGAGTATATTGAAAAGGTTATAAAGCTAATTGTCAAAGTGAAATACAAAAATAAAAAAATAAAAAACAAAATTAATCTACTACAACAAATAATAAAGAGACTACTTTTTATTAGTGATGGAGTAATGTAACGGATTTCCACACTTTACACAATTAAGCAAATCTTCAAGGAAAAAAGAAAAGAATTCTTAAAAAGGGACGTGCAAGCCATACAAATCTTTCCATGCAAAAATAAAAATAAATTTTTATTCCATAATGACACTAAACTTTAACTAGTTAACCTTGCTGCAAACTTTCCTAATTTCACCAGCTTTACCGGTTAGAACTTCAACCCTGCCCATATTTATCATGGAAACACCGAAGTCTTTGAAGAATGTAGATCTATAGGTCGCAGCAGATTGAAGTTTAACATAAGCTTTTGTCTCACTGTTGTCAAGGAGAGCTGCATCAGACTGGAAAAGTCCCCTTCTTTTAGCTACGAGTGTATAATAGCTGTTATCGAATGTCCTCACACTTCCGGGATCCATCTCTACTAGCGTAGTTTGATCTCCTACCTTGCATTTATTCTTCAGTTTTTCTATGTATTCTGAGTCCAATGTGGGATCGGTGCCATCCTTTCCGGTGGAGTTGTAAAGCCGAGAGCTGAATGAAGAGCAATGAGAAGTGCCGATGGTGTGCCCACCTTGGCGCCAGAACAGAATAATTACGATTTACTTCAGTATAATTTCTTTTTACAAGACTCTCAACAAAGAAACTGAAGTGAAATGCTTAAGTACCTGAAAGCACTACAAGGTCCTTCACGCTTAGACCCTTCGAACGAAACATTGATATCAATTGAGAAATGTTTGCAAAAAATGGTGGCAGGTTTGTCAATGGCTCTGAAAAAGTGGACACCCTTCCATCCCTTCTTCCAGTTTCAACCTCCCAGAAAGGTCCCATAGTCTGATGGGATAAATTATTATTAATTAAAACCATTCTGTTCCTTCAGATTTTTCCTACAAAAGAAATATGTACTTAACTTGAAAGAAATTTCTTACCGCAACCGTGACATCCCTAGCCACAATGGCCAAGATGTCGGCACATGAAACTACTCCAGGACACTCCTTTTCTAATGCGGTCTTGACTCTGTCAATAATTTGATATCCTCTAAGGCTTAAATTTGGAGGTGAATCCTTTTCAGCTTGGCCAGTACTGGAGTTCAAAAGCACTGAGCCTTCACAACCCTGTAGAAATATATAATTAGCTAGTCATCATAAGCATTGTACATGAATTCAAGCAAAAAAAAAATAAGAGCTTAAAACTGTTTCAGGATTTTCAAATGATCAGAGATGGATTAAAGACTCACATACCCTAACAAAGCAGTCATGAAAGTGCATCCTCAACAAAGGACCACTAAGGCTAGGAGCTACTTTCATCACTTGATCCATAACCTCTTTCACAATAGCCTCAGCTTTTGGACATGTATCCTTGTAAAACCCTACCTTCAATTGCGCACTTGCTGAGTTAAAGACAAATACCAAGAAAATGATTTGAAGAAAGATTAGACATGGGGAAAGCTTTGAACTAGCCATGTCAAGGTGACAATGTCAATGTTTTGAACCTCGATTTCTTAGTGAGAACTCAATGAAACATGCCAACTCTTTTATACTAGCCTCGACATACTGTTTATATCATGGGGAAAGCTGTCATTACAAGTTGTTTGATCTGCTATTCCCTTAAGAAAGTTAATTAATAATATGGTTTGCTTTTGTTATTTAAATCATGTGGTGGTGCATATTCATATCCGAATTTTCTGTTGACTTAATTATTATAAGATTATGATGGCTCCATTTTCATAATATAAAGATGAAGCTGCAGGAAATGATCGGTGACAGCACAGTAGAGTTGGAATGCTTCATGTGATTGCTCATTGAATCCATATTATAAAACAAAGCAACTAAGCAATACACAATCAAATTTGAGCAATTCAAGGGGATGAAGGAATAGTAGACCGTGAGGCGGGCGGTAAGATGTCCATTCTACCAATCAATTATTAGCTAGCTGGATTGAAAATTTAATTAACTTGCTTGATAAAAATGAACATGTAATTGAATTTAAAAAATCTCAGTTGGTTGTCGACACGATGGCTGCTTCTCTCAATGCCACTTGGACTAATTAAGATTCTAACAAAGTCAGATGTCTAGTGATCACCACGTCGTCAGACATGGCAGTCATCATGCTGACAAACTGCTGAATAAATTTTGATGTTAAGACATTTTCAAGCTTAAATTCCAAGTTTGTCTCTAGGATAGAATTTGGTTAAATCCTTTCTTATCATTTTTTTTTTATCCGAAGTCAACTTTTTTATCTTGATGCCCTGCAGCATGCCAAGGAGTTTGTGTGATGAGGAAGTAGTACTTCAGCAAATATCCTACTTCTGATCATATATAGAATTCAACTTGTCTATATCATAATCGTCTTGGCTTGCAATAATATTGATCCACAAAAGTTTTTTAAGGAAGTTATTGATCTAATGTTATTTAAACTTTCAAATAAAAAATGTATTATAAAATTATTTTCAATATCTCATTTAATAATTTTAATTTTTTAATTATAAATAGTATTTTTTTCAAGTAACCTTCAAAAATCAAAATTATTAATGTGATTTAGAATTGTAACAGTACAGACTAAAAATTTATTTTCTTCTACTTTTGTGTTTGTTGTGGAGTACAATTCTTTACAATAAAAAAGAAAACACAAAAATAAAAACAATATTTTTATATTTTTTGCTATTATATTTTTTGTTTTTAATGGTGCATCCCACTACTAAAAACAAACGCAACATCAAAAAAAAAAAAAAAAAAAAAAAAGTTAATACATATAAATTTTTTTAAAAAATTATACATATATAGGCATCTAATCTCTAAACTTCTTTCTTATAATAAGTGAGACCAAGTCTACATTATGAGATAGTCATCTTTTTGAAAGCCGCCATACGGAGAATTGCTGTTAATAGCTTGCTAGCTTGGTGGTGGGTTCAATGTAGAAAAGTTTTTTATTTTTTTAATTTTTTTCAAATGAATGGACATGCATTTAAATTAATCCAACTTGAAGATTATATTCTTTAAGTCTCGTACTTGCTAACGTTTGTAGATACATATATTGAAATTAAATATTCATTTATATGATTTTAAAACATAACCCAAATTGTTTAGAATTTTAGATTCTCTTTAGTTGCTTGAACCATGTTCCATCCATCTAGTCCATTGTATGCATTTAATTAAGATCGTCTTGCGTACATGTTGTGTTTTAATATAAATATTTTCATAACTTTGAACTATTTACTTTTAATTTAATTTTATTTTTAGAGAGGTTAAAAATTAGATATTCAAAAATCAGGATTGATTTTGATAAAAATATGATTTGTCAACTTGTAAAAAAAATCAGGAATTATAATATGCTTTTGTCTTTTTTTCCTCTAATTTTCAGTTGGAAAACGATCATCAAAATATTTTCAATTCTTTTGTTTTTTAAATTTTAAATAAATTTGAATATTTTTTTTTTAAAATAGAGTTTGTGTTTGTTTGGAATTTTGAAACTCTTTAATATAAATAAGTACCTTACAAGACAAAAAAAAATATACAAATTTTTCTTATACAAAACTTTTAGATTATACTTGAGTCTCTTGCTTTCAAACCTACAAAAACAGAAAGTTATCTCATGATATACCTTCACAAATTGTGATATTTCAAAAGTAAATCATTTTAAACTTACATAAAAACAATATTTATTTTCAAAATGCAAGATCAAGATTTTAAAATTCATTATAAATAAAGATTTCCTCACTAAAACCAATAAAAAGAAAAAAAGAAAGAGGGTTATTAAAGCCATTGTTTGTCTAAATCATTAACAAAGCACATTAAGTGGTAATGGTAAAAAAGGGGGGGGGGATGTTGTATGTAAAAGGTGATTTGATCCCTTCAAGGTAATAGTAAAATAAAAAAGAATACTTCTAGTATTGAGACAAGATGGCATTGTTGTTTACATAAGGCAATTTAAATCTTTTAAGACAACAAGTGACATTGAATGTTTTTAGCAATGAGACAATGAAATAATAAATAATCATTTCAAATTGATCAACGAGAGAAATAATTTCCAATAAGTAAATGGGTCACGATAGGTACTATAAAAACTGAGATGTGTAAAATTTAAAAACTTCTGGATAAAAACTTAAATGGATCAACTCAAGTGGACTAGAAGTCAAACGATCAAGAGAACTAAAATAAAGAATAGCAAGACCTCACCAATCAAGCAACAAAGAGATTGAGAAACAATAAGGGTCTATATTTCAAATTAGATAAGAATGCATGCATGTTAGCTAACTTTAAAGAATTGAACAATGTGTTTTGCAAAAAAATTATAAGAAAAATCCATGTTAGGTCCATCAAAAGGAATGTCACCTTAAAATGGCAAAAAATTAAAAATACTCCTAAAAAGTTTTTACTTTTGAGAAATGTTTTTTTAATGAATGGGTAGGTCACTTGAAAAAATAAGATCAATCCTAAATTTTTTTTGTATTTTTCATCTAAACAGATCGTCTATGAGAATTAGACTACTTTTAAAAAAATCTTCATATTTTCACCAACTGATAGGTTGTCTGGAACAAATAGACCACTTTAAAAAAATCTTTGTATTTTTCACCAATGGATAGGTTGTTTAAAACAATTAGACCACTTTTAAAAAATCTTTATATTTTTAACCAACGGGCAAGTTGTCTAGAAGAATTAGATCACTTTTAAAAAACTTTTCGTATTTTTCACCAACGGACATGTCGTATGAAATAATTAAACCACTTTTAAAAGATCTTTGAAACTTCCATCAATGGGCAAGTTGCCTGAAATAATTAGATCACTTAAAAACAAAAACAAAAAAGAAATGAAGGGCTTTCATGCTTATTTTCTTTACACACTTACTAAACAAAGCCAAAAGAAAATAAAATT
Source organism: Populus alba (assembly GCF_005239225.2). Classification (NCBI taxonomy): domain Eukaryota; kingdom Viridiplantae; phylum Streptophyta; class Magnoliopsida; order Malpighiales; family Salicaceae; genus Populus; species Populus alba. The sequence continues at coordinate 1,677,089 of NC_133294.1, read as the reverse complement.
TTCAATATCTTTGTATTATTAGTATTGTAAAGAGGAGATAATTATCATAACCTAAATTTTAATTTATTTTCTTTTAATTTAATTTTTAGAGAGGTTAAAAATTAATTATTAAAAGATTTGAGATTGATTTCAGTTAAAGTGTGATTTGTCAACTATTGTGCTATTTTCGCCTTTCTCCCTGATCTTTAGCTGGGAAGAGATCGTAAGAATATTTTCAGTTCCTTTAATTTTAAATTTTAAACAAATTTTTTTTTTAAAAGAAGAAAAACAAAAGGTCGGGGGTCTAGGGGGCAGTCGGGGGAAGCAAATCAAAGATTTATAGGGGGCAGATAAAAAAAATTCAGCGCAGGAAGCAGATAAGAAAATAAAACAAAACAAAACACATAGAAAATTTCTCCTCTTCTAAAAGAGAGAACCATATTTTCATTTCCCCAACAATATTGTGCATAGCCTTTCACCAGTGTTAACCCCACTATAATTCAGCCTCCACCATTTCCCTTCTCAGCCTCAACCATCTCCACCATAACCAAACCAGTGATATCAAACCATCCATCACAGCTTGTTTTTCATCTTTCTTTGAAAACCCAAAAACAACACCACAACACAGTACCCCTCATCATATTCAGAAAGCCAAACTAGAACCCCCCTTTTAGTTTCTCCCATCATAGCCTCCCGACACCACTCACAAGAACTAGAAAATTGTGAGAAATAGAAAATTGATGATTCGTACATAGTTATTAAATTTAGTTCGGGAGTGATCCGATCAAAAGGTCGAGTTACACGGGTTGATTTATATAAACTCAAGAAAATTACAAAAAAAATATTTGAGGTTTTAATATTTCACATGAAAAAAATTAAGAATTAAACAATTCATATATATATATATATATATATATATATATATATATATAAAATTTAAAAGATTATTTGATGCATTACATAACGCACATCATCTTGGGTATCAAAAAGGTGCTCGTGGTTTATAAAGCCTGCCGTGGTAGCCAAGACTAATACAGAGATCCTAACGGAAACATTTCGGTAAGATAATATTTTATCTGCTTGGTATTTATTTATTAAATTAATAATTCATGTGTGTGTTTTTAATATATTTTTATGTACTTCGTATTTAGTGAAATCAATTCATGTATGATTCTTGATTTATTCAACCAGTGGTTTAATTGTTTCGCACTCTGCATCCCTAATTCCACCCCGGCTTCCCCCTTTCTTTTCCCGAGGATAACATCTCCGAAAAAAGGCATAGATGTCAGGTGTCCGATGATTACAAGATGAATATCACATGTTAGCATACTCTCAAATACACTCATACGGTCTCATGTAATAACTAGATCTAGTTGTGGCATAGAATTAAAGTGATCTGTTAAAATAGTTGTCCTTTTTTATATTCAATTTATTGTTTGTCCTCCTCCACCAGCTACTTCCTGCACAACAAATTCAAAGCTCCAGCAATAACAGCCACCACACTCGACGGCAGCAGAGCCAGTCGCAGCCTCCACCGTGATCCTCCAGTTCCAGCATTTCGTCTTCTCCTGTTCCAGCTACTCAGCAACGTGAACGCCAGTGACAACGTCCAGCCTCTCCACGCTGGCAGCTCCTCCACACCAGCAACAACATTGCACCAGCAGTGACCTCTTGACAGACCGTCCTCCTCCAGCAGCTGCAAAGGTGGTTCTTCCCAGTTACAGCAGCATTAGAGTTTCATCATCCCAGGAGCAGCAACATCAGCTTGCTCCAGCAGTGGCGCAGTCGCCAGCACCGCAGCGTGCATCTTCTCTGAATAGCAGTGTCAGCCGCCAGCTCTTATTTCCTCCACCAGCAAGCTATCAACCCCAAGCATGGTAACTTCTTCTCCCCCTTCCTCCCTCATAAAACTACAGGCATTAGGGTCCTGTGCATGAAAATACACGGAGAATTAATTAATTACTTGATGGCAATGATTCTTGCCAGAAATCTTCCACCACAAGGTCGTGCTAGGGGTAAAAAAAAAAAAAAGTTGGGTGTATTTTAGCCTAGCCCACACAATTGTTGTTAGATCCAACTCCACTAACAAAATAAATACAAGCTGTTGGGCCGTTTGTAAATTCAACTAAACTGGGTTGAGTTTGAGCCTGGAACCAATAAATTTAGCCTTTAGACTGGGTGTTTTGCAAACACATTTCATCTTTTTAAAATCATGGATCCTTTTTAAAATTATTTATGGTTACCTTATATTTTTAAATATTATATTCAATATTTGAATTGTAAATTTATACTATAAAATTGACTCGATATTAAATATATATATTTTTCTTCAAAATTTCAGAAAATCATAAAAATAAAACTCTCTTATAAAAAGATACAAAATTTTTTTTTATTATTTGTATGCATACGGCCGAGTCTTATAAAAATACAAAAGATCATGTTTTTGCTATAAAAATATAAAAAAACAAATATGTTGTGTTTTAGAATTTTCTACAAAATACATATTTGCATGCATTTTGCATTTAATAATTAGTTTATTGAATTCATGAGAATTTAATTAATATTTCAATAACTCATAAAATGTTAATTCATTAGAATTAATTATCAATATTTTGGTATAGATATTGGACCTACAAGTAGATTGATATTTAAATATCAAGAATTAACTAGAAAAATCTTAAAATTATTATGAATGAATATTCACCAATTTTAATTGAGAATGTTTTTCATAACAACACATAAGTTGTGAAAAACCCTTCCATCTTCTAGGACAGGTGAACCTTGCCAAGGCACCTACATGGATCCTTTAATTCTATAATAATTCATTGGGGGTACATAAGCCTATAATGAATTTTAAAAAACTAGATTTATTCGCGTGATTAAATTCTCATTTTAAGATATAGATAGACCACTAGTTAGGATCTCATTAAAATCTTTAAACCATATTCAGACCATATAATACAGTTTACTTAAAGTAAGATACACTAGAGATACTAATACATTCTCTAATCATAAATAGTCTCTTACATTTAAAATCTCTGATAAAACTATTACACTTAGGTTTTATTAGCGGTCTCTAAACTTGTATTGAATCTGGTAAATGATTTCTGAAGGCTTTTATACGATAGAGGCTGATAATGTGATAACATTGGGAGTTTTAGTTGCTCAGCGTGATGATGTTCTGGCCTCTGTCAACTTGTATTATCAAGTGAGGCTAGTTAGATTTTCTGATTTTCCAACTGGCAATGTCCTTTAAGCAATGGTTCTAATGGAAATGAAGGTTGAAACTTTGTAATTGAAATTTCTTCCTTTTCATGGATTTGTAGAGGAAAGAGCCATGCAAGATGTGTCAGGCTCTGCTCCTCCTATTTGGATGTTTTTTTGGTGAGGAGAATGACTTTTTGTACAGAGATTTTTGGTTGTCTCATGCACAGAACGGTGGACCACTTTGCATAGCAAGGGGTGGAGGGTTTTATGTAGCCTTCTCAAGACATCAACTACAAAACGTTTATGTGCAGCATCAGATGAGGAAACAGAGCCAGACGGTTTGGGATTTGTTATTGAAAGGAGCTTGCATATCTGTTGCAAGTTCGTCAACCAAAATGCCCTAGATGTAATGTCAGCCTTGTGGAAATTATATCCGAAGAGGCTGGAGTTTCAAGGGAAACAGCTGTTTTGCAGCTTAGGAGATTGGAAAAAGGATGGCAGATATCATGTTGAAGCATGGTCCTGATCTCTGCTGGGTTCTCTGCGAGCCAACATCTATTCTTACAACATGTAATATGTTCGTTCATTGCAGAAAAAAAAAATATTTTTTCAAAAATTAATCTTTATAAACAAGTCATTTTATTAAATTTTGACTTTAAAAGCCCCATCTCTGACATAGAAGCCTCCATATTGGCGTGTAGCATCATTTCTTTCTTCCAACCTCTTATTTCCATTCAAAATAACTTTTCTTCGAAGGAAAAATTATCTTCTTGCACGTCAATTTGGGGCATACTTTTATTTTACTTTTAAGAAATTCAGCAATTTATAAAAACATATCACATAAGGACATTTTGGCTAGAAAAACATTCCAACCTAATATGTTCTTAAAGTATAACAAGTGTGTTGGAAATTAATATCAATTTGTCACCTTCGATAACGTCTTGTGTCCTATTTTTATTTTATTTTTTTTGTTTTTGTCTCAAGCTCATGCTCATTCAATTGAGATTCGATATTTAGCTACTCAGTTGGCCTCATTTCTAATTCGAAATCTGGATGGATGAGTTACGGTTGGTTCAGATTCCATGTCTATCTACATGGAGAAGAAGATTTTCTTTCTTTCTGTCACATTACAATTAATCCTCAGCTCTTTGTGAGCATTTTGGCCTTTCTTAGGATAAAAAAGCATTTGACTTCATCTTCATAAATTTGTGTTCCTTTATTGCCATGGCGAAGGGTTAGGTACAGAGGCTGCCATACCCCAGCTAGCACGCTTGCACAAGTCTAGCTCTTATTGGTTTCTCCTCCCAGGCAAAAGTCATATTGAAAAATGCATGCACATCTTTCCCTTTCACTGTTTTTGGTGAATTTCGCTTTAAGCTTACCACTTTACAGAATTCTTTTACGAAAAATTGAAGGGGAAAAAAAAAAAAACAATAATGAAATCCCTAATTTGACTTTTTGACTGAGAATTCACGTTTAGTTTTACCTTTCATTTTATTTCACAAAAGTTATACCAAGACGGGTATGATATTTGAATATTATTTATATTAATGAGTTATAATTGGTTATGAAAACATGTAAATCAAAAAATATCTTGGATTGGGTTTAATTTAATTATGAGAATAAATATTAATTACCAAGTTCAGATTATACTTTTTTATATCTATATTGTTGTTAATATAAATGTAAATGTGTTAATAAAAAATAAAAATGGAAGAAACAAAAGGAATTAATTCAAATTAACCTCATATTTTATTAAAATTCTTTTTAAATCATAATATATAATCCTGTATCATGGACGAATAAAAAATCTAAAATGTGTTACTAAATGTAGATTTTGATCTTATAAAATAATAACCCAATGATGGCTTTACATTGAGAGTTTTTAAAAAAATGGTTGAAGCAGACAAAATAACGAGTAGCTGCACTTACAAAATAAATCGGTTTGGTAAACTGATTATGGAAGTACAAATTTAAAAGTTGTTGATTATAGTTATTTCACCATGCTTTCTTGCAGGCGGGATAATTTATTTATTTATTTATTTTCAAAAAAAAACATTATGCAAGTTTTTCAAATGTATTTTTACAACAAAAATTCTAATTAAAAAAGTTTTATAAATATATTTTATTAAATAAATTAAAAATTATTTATGTCAATAAATACAATAAACAATGTTAACACGTCTATTTGACTCGCCTAATTATAGGTCAATAATTTATTTAACGCAAATGAATTAATGAAGAGGTGTTATTAACATGTTTTTTTTTTAGTGAGTAAAAATATAATTATAAATCAAGAAGTTGATACTTATACATAATAAAATATAATAAATATCATATCTATTAATAAAGACATATAAAATCTCAAGTTTATTTTTACTTAGTATAAAAATAGAATAATGTTGCAATTGTTACATTAGAACACCATTTCTTTGATCTTCGTATAATAATTTTTCAAAAAAATATGAAGAAAAAAATTACAAAATAATAACGATAAAAATAAAAATAATGATATAAATAGACCAAGTATAGCATAAATATTCCAAGTGTAAAGAATAAAAAATAATATTATTTTAATATATATATATATATATAAAAGCTAAAAGAGTATTAAAAAAACAAAGATAAGAACAAAAAAAAGGTGATAAATATGTATAATGTAAAATGATAAAAATACCATGTATAAAGAGAAAAAAAAACAAAATAAATTTAATTTGATAATAAAAAAACACAAAAATTATATATCTGTCACTGCTATTTATCCATTACAATAAAAAATTTGAAGAAAATTATAATTGTCAATTTTACATTAAAAAATCATTTCTTTTTATAATAATAATAACACTAATAATAATAATCCACGCACGCTATAATTACTTGATGGAAATGGCTACCCAATGTCCAACCAACAACAACATTTGGATACAACAAATATGATATGAAACTACCAGATCATGTTTATGCTTGTTGTTGTCTGTTTTACTTTTGAGTGGAGGCTATAATGATACCTGCCAGATCATGCATCCCTCTCCGGACTTTCTGTGCCTTGTGTTAGGGTGTTTGGCATGGAGGTTGAAATTGTTTTTTAAAAAATTTCAAATTTTTTTTTTTGTTAAAATTGAATGTGGTTTGTACTTTTTGGATCGTTTTGATGTGCTGATATTAAAAATAATTTTTAAAAAATAAAAAAAATTATTTGCATGTTTTTCAACACGAAAAACTATTTAAAAAATAACCGCTATCATACTTCTAAACACCCTCAATTTATAACATCGAAAAAAAATACAAAGGGAGGCTGGTCTAACAGTAACTCTAAGAGAATGTGAAGAGCTTGTGTCTATCGGTAATGATGACAACATCATTGGTAAGACATGATGGGATTTCCAACCACCAAAATGTGGGCACCACATAGGATCACTACATGTGTCGGCATTATTATACTCTAATTAAACATTATTAACTTTTCAAACTGAATTTGGAAGTGAAAAAGCCCAAAAATCGGATTGCGTATAAAGCTTTTTTTTTTTTATGTTTTTAAAAAATTAACTTTTTTTTACTTTAAATTAATTTTTTTTTATGTTTTTAAATCATTTTAATAAACTAATTTAAAAAATAAAATTATTTCAAGCTTTTTTAATAAAAAAAAATAAAGCTATAAAACAAAATTATTTCTGTACTCTTTAATGAGCTCCGTCTGGACTATGTTTTATATTGATGAATTACTAAATTAATCAGTCAATTAACCGCGTCTTATAATACAAGCTAAACAACACAAGTATATAATTTGAAAAATATTGGTATATGTATTTAGATTTTGTTTATAGTAAGTAGTATTTTTTTAATTAATTTATGTTAATTGATATTAACTAATTTTTTTTCTTGAATATTCCCAAGAACAGATCCTTTATATTAGTTTGGTATAGTAAGAGAAGTTTAATATATTTTTTAATACCGAGTCCAAAATTTAAAACAAGAAAGTCGATGAATAGATATTTAAAATCTTTCTACTTTATTTTAAAAAATCGCAATTTGAAAGGAGGCCACATATAATAATAATTGCACCGGCGAAGAATGAATATGGTTGGCTTGAAGTGAACTTAACGCCTGCTGCTTCCATCGAAAGTAAGCCACCCAAAAGTTCAAAGTAATCATGCTACAATACGGAAACCAACATGGACCAGGAAATGGGGAGATGTACATATGCTATGAGCCTTCATAATTAACTACTTTCTTTGACTTTTTCCATGGCTAATTAACCATAACTCCTCCGGTTAAGAATGGATACTCGTGGATTGTTTTTATATTTTAAAAATAATTTTTTAAAATTTTTATTTTTTATTTTAAATTAATATGTTTTTATATTTTCAGATCATTTTAATGTTCTAGAATTAAAAAAAAATAAAAAAAAAATTATTTCAATAAATTTCAAAGTAAAAAATATTTTAAAAAAATAATCATTATTATATTTTCAGATCATTTTAATGTTCTAGAATTAAAAAAAAATAAAAAAAAAATATTTCAATAAATTTCAAAGTAAAAAATATTTTAAAAAATAATCATTATTATATTTTCAAACACTCTTGTCATATCAACCCTACTTGAAATCTTGTAACTTATTTATATTGATAAAATTAAAGTACCAAAGAAAAGGAATTAATTGGGTTTTTAAACTAATTTTTTTCTTGAATGCATCCAAGAGTATCAAATATTTTTAAACTACTCAAGTTAATAATGAATATTTTTTTTCTAATTTTATGCAATAAATTAACTTGTTTTTAAGAGAATTTGGCTTGCTGAGACAAAGTTGTGATATGATTTTAAGTGAAAGAACTAAATTGAGAAATGTTTGATGAATAGTGATGAAAATGATAAAGTAAATTGTTTTGAGATTAAATTGATCAAAATCAAGTAACATGTTACAATGAAAATATATAATATTTTCTTAGTATACACCAAGATTATGGTAAGGTTGCTGGTCTCACACTCACATTGAACAATATTTGTATTATTAATATAAATATCTATATTAATTTATATATATCTCAACTAATTTTAAAAATTTTAAAATTAATAATTATATAATTATCTGTCATTTAACAATTCTTCAACTGGCATTGTGTGTGCATATATATTGTTTATTTTAGAGAGGTCTCAAGGTAATAATTGATTTATAGTAGATTTGTACATATCAATATTGGATTTCTCCCCTTGCTAGCTAGATAATCTCATGATGGGAAACGAGAGATGGGCGGGTATTGATTTGATTGACAGTATGTCTGTATTACTTAAGCTGTGATGTAGGTTTTTCGTTTCTTTCTAAGGGGCAGACTACACCCTCTAGATACAACCATGCATGGGATACTCTAGAGAACCAACCTGTTGTACTTTTGCGATTTGGCCTCAAGTGCCTGCATATCATCCCTCCTTCCATTTTGATTTAGCGTAGCACTGTTTTGTTCTGTTTCATTTAATGCATATTCCCTTTGAATGATGATAATTTCCAGAAACAGGGGACCGAAAATTGAAAGAAGGAACAGTTACAAAGGGGTAATTGACCTTCAGCTATGCGGTCACCTCCGTTATTGGTGGCCATGTTTATAGATGTTACTTTGTCAAGGTAGATTTTTTTTTTTTATTATTATTATTATTGTGGGTTCGGGTTAGCTTGTACGTATCTCGATTAATCCTCATGAATTCTGAAGTTAACAACGAGGTAAGCCTCTAATGGCTATTAGCAATAACAAAGTTCGAATCTAAAACTACAAAAAAAATAAATCCATTGATCTCAAACTTTTATTATTGGATCACCTATTAGATGGTTGTCAAAGGGTAGATTATTAGAATGGAAAGAAAAAGAGGGAAAAAACCCCACGGTGCTCGTTAATTAGTGGTTGTAACTGCAGGCTTGAGATTGGAGTTTCACATCTTGACAAGTATTGCTTGTTAATAAGATCTGCCCTGGACCAGTGGTTCGGTCCATGACCCAACCTAAAATCTAGATGGCAAGTTGACGGGTCAATTTCATGAATTTATCTTAAAATAATATTATTTAAGATTTTTCAAAAAGAAAGTTTAAATCCTTTAGACAAAAATAAAACTTTTATCTAAAACAATTTCATTTTATATATAAAAAAAAAAACCCTTGAAATCACATTAATTTTAAATAAAATTTTAAAAACAAATTTTGAAGTTGACTTCAATAAGTTTTAATTTTGAAACATTTTAACTCTTTGTGTCACCCAAATTTTATAGTAACAACTGAACACCATATTTTTATTAAAAAAAAAAAACAAAAACTAATCTAGGCCCTGTAAAATAGTGCGGGTCCATATCTTGTAAATGGAGGAATTTGGTTAAAAAAACAAATAATTGCTAGGATGCTTCCTTGACAAGCGCCGCAGCTGCTTTGTCCAGTGTTAACAAGCCACTTAGTTCAAAAAATGTTGTTTTCTTCACAGTTATCATATCCCGCCGTCCCAACAGTATTAAAAGGCACTTGCCTTGTACTGTATTTTAATTTTTTTTTTAATTTTGAATTTTAAATTAATATTATTTGACCTTTTTTTTTATTGTTTTGATATATTTATTTTAAAAATAAAAAAATTTATAAAAATATTATTTTAATATATTTTTAAGTAAAAATTATTCTTAAAAACATCTTATTTAATGATCACAAACACAATATCTAATTTAGATTTAATGTAAAAAGAGTTAAATTATTAGGTTAAAGGGATTTAGTACTTTTAAAAAGAATTTTTTTTTTTTTTTAAAAAAAAAAAAAAAACAATGTAATGTTAACTAAAAAAACTCAAAATTATTTTATTAATTAGATAAACTTGAATTAATATAATCCGAATCTTGATTCGGGTCATGGGCATACAAGGTTTAATTACTTCTTTTGTTGTCTTTCATTTAAATATATTAATTGCCGTCCATATAAACAAATAGCATTGCAGCTTCTAATTAATGCTAGCTAGTGGAGTACTCTGCAATTCCAAAAGCAAGAACTTTCCTATATGTTTTTTTTTTTTTTTTTTTTATTTCTTTCTATCTTCAAATAAGTTTTTTTAATGCTAATCGAATAGAATATTGGTGTCAAAATTGGAGGTGGAGGTGTAAACTTATTATAAAATGTTCTGACTACCCTAATTAAAATAATGGATTGTCGAATCAGGACATGTGCTGCCCATGTAAATACTTCCTACTTACTGATCAAATGTAAATGCTCATACGTACTTACATGTAATAAATTTATTTTGACCTTTACCTATTTTTTAAAGAAAAATAAAATTAACTTTAAAGAGTGTAGTTCAACTGTTATGTCCTGATTTATTTTTTAAAAATCATCAGTTTTGAGTTTCACAAACTATAACTATAGAGCTACTGGAAGTTTATATAATCATTAACTTCAAGGCCTATAGGAATTAGTCGAGGTATATATAAATTAACCCAGGTATCCACTTTAATAATATATAAAAAAAATATATATATATAATTTATTTTTATATCGATGTGGTGGTGGGTATATACATCCATGTTTTGACCCGACTAGTGCATAACTATCAGGGATGAATTTACTTAGGCGTGGCTCTAGCTCTCCTTTGAAAAAATTATAAAATCCCTCGTAAATTTATAATTAAAAAACAATTATGGCATTTTTATGATATCCCCCTAAAAAGAAAAAGAAAAAAAAAGAGCAGCTTTGATTCTTATTTTATCAAGTTTGGATTTATCTCTGACCATCGCCATTCATAACCTCCTAAGGATGGATTCAACATGAGTGGAATAGCCCCACGCCCAAGAGTTAATGCTTAATGGAGTTCTGCTTTGAAAGCTTATGAACCTGAAATTGTCGATAATGCGATGGTCATTTTCGCCGCCAGGATTGCTGTTTGGTCACGCTTGCCTGATGTACTATCCTGGCATTTAGGTTTAGCACGCAAGCGTTGATGCATGTTGTAGCAAAGAATTTTTAATTATTTGCATCATATAGTATGAAATTGTAGGACCACCACTGGCGCTTATAGCACATCAAACATCAAATATCTGTTTTTTTTATGAATGATATACATGGTTGTTCAAAATAATAATAATATAATACATGAATTTTAAGATATTTTAGATGTAACATGATTGATTTGAGAAAATATTTGACTTCTTTAAACTAAAAAATAATAATAATGAATAAAAAGTTTGGTTTTCTTGTGGATGGGATATTATTAAAAAAATAAAAGTAATGAATAAAAAGTTGATTTTTTTTTGTGGATGAGATATTATTACAAAAAAAAAAAAAAAAACTAAGAGTTGTAAGTAATATGCTATGGACAAATATTCGGATGGCTACAGTTTAACAACGTTTTTATTTTACGTTCTAAATAAAAAGGAGTATGGAATTCAATTGGCATTATCATATATTAAATAAGGTAAATTGATCTTTTTATATTTTTTTACATAATAAAATTACTAATATTGCCTTTAAATGAATAAAAAATTTAGTTGGGAACGTTGTATGACCAAAATGAAAAAAATAATTGTATAGTGAACCTATAATAAAATATGTCTTGATCCATAGTGCAAAAATCTACAGTTTTTATACCATGTCTTTTTTGTATTTTCTATAATATGAATGATTAGAAAACTTAAGTTTAATATGGGTAACCAAATCTTAACTTATTTTATCATGCCTTTCAAAAAAATATAATTATGATTAGTAAAAAATCAAGATCAATCACATAAAAATTCATAGTTTCTAGAAGGAAAAAAAAAATGCTTACAAGGAAATAATAATCTAAAAGCTCTATATGTCATATTCTTAAACTTCCACCTAAGATCATAGCATGGCATGGTACTCGTTGGATTAAAGAGTTTAGTGATTGATGAAGAAAAGGGGGTTTAATAATAATAATAATAATAATAAATGAATTTCATTCCTTTGAATAAAAAAGAAAGTAATGTGAAACCATGTATCAAGAAACATACATTATTAAAACAATATAATTAATAAAGAGTAAATAAAATATATAAGAACAATAGAGATTGGGGGATGAAGAGAGAACACTTTTATTTCATATAGATTTGCAGTTATATGTGTGTATCTAACATTCTCTCAACAATGCTCATATATGTCGCACGTCAACTGCGAAGCGTCAGCTGGCGATTTTTCATTTCATTTGCATGATTTGTTGGGAGTCACCACCTAGTATTTCATTGAAGGTTACTAGGAAACTCGGATGCACTGGTTTTGTTAGAGATTCACAGGTAAGGGACTGATTGTTATTAGAGAAGGTATTTAGCACCCTAACGCACCCTTACTTGAGGTAAGCTGTTTCGTGGCTTTCATGTGTTAAAGAAGTTTTAAAAATTTTGTCTTTTCATTGGATATTAGAAATACAACTTATGTGTAAGTTCATAATTCTTGATCGTGAACAAATCAAAATATTAAATTCTTCTTTATTCTTTGCAATTTTATCATATAAAAAAAAAATCCATAAAACAAATACAAATATAAACACACACATACACTTTTACTATATTTTTTCTTTTTTTCTTTTCTTTTTATTTTTTACACACTACAAATTATACAAACTCAAAAACAACTAAACAAAAATTACATTAAACACTTTAAAAATTACAAAACAAACCCCCAAAAATCCATAAAAGTGTTGAGAAACCTTCTGGACCTATATGAACAGTGGTGGTTGTGGCTTGGAGGTGGTGTTGCTGTGTTCGATTGTGAGAATAGATGTCAGTGCTGAGGGTTAGTGGGAGGAGAGGAAGGAGATGTGTGTAGGGAGGTTAAGAGGTTATGGGTCTGTGAGGGGAAGTTGGTGAGGGATGGCTTTTGTGGTTCTAGTGGGTGTTTGGGTTTTGTGGTTCTAGTGGGTGTTTGGGTGAGAGAGGGAAGATTTGTGGCCGAGTGGGAAAGGCTTTGGTTGATGAGAAGGGAGACTGAGAGGTGTTACTAGGGACGATGAGAGAAATGGCCCTGGGCTGATTTGATAGAGGGACAATCTGGTAAAGAGCTAAAGGTTTGTATTGATGAGGGGCAGAGTGAGAGGCTCTAGTTTAGTTTCAAAGGGAGGGGAGGGGCGGTTGTCCTTTGTGAGCAGGAAAAGGGAGGCTTGCAGTCATCCCTGGTTCTCTGGTTTTTTTCTAGAAGAATTTTTTTTTTTTTTGGGGGGGGATTCTGTTTTGTTTTTGGGTCTGGGGCTATGAGCGACAGCTTGGGTTAGGGAGAAGAAAAGGTTATGGCTTTTTAGGGTTTTTTTGTGGTTTAGGGTTTCTTTGTAATTCCTCTTAATTGTGCAAAATTACCCCCACTTGTGTATGTGTTGGAAACTTTATTTATAGAAAAAAAAAATGTTGCTAAGTTTTCTAATTGGTCCCTCAACTTCTTTTTTTTTTGTAAATTTGATTTTTTTTTTTTTTTTTCTTAAACACCGACTCGAATGAGAAAAATCAATTATTTTAAAAATAACACGTTAAAAGTCGAATGCGTTCCAAAGATCTTTGAAAATTTAAAATCTTTTGAGACGATGTTGGAAATGCTAAAAACGATGTAAAATATATTTTTTTAAAAAAGTATTTTTTGGATTTTTGTTCTTTTTTCGCTATTTTTATTTTTTGAATTTTTTTTTAGAAAAGGTGGGTTAAAAAATTAGGTAACAACACTATATAGGCATATGTACATAAATACTTGTAAGCTCAAAGGTTGTAAAAAGATGTAAATTCAAAAAAATTTGGAGAGATTCAAATGAACTTGATGTTGATGAATGAACACAATAATGAAGAGGTGTTGGAAGGCATCTAGATATCAATATACAATGTATGATAAGTGATTATATATTTATATATGTGTACGCTAAACAATCCATATTTGTATGTTGTTAGTGTTTAATAAGTGATTTAGCAAGACCATTCTGGAAATGTTTATCTCAATTAACATGCAATAATAATTAAATGCTTGGGATGTGAATTCACTAGCATTGTCAAAACAAATAGTCTTGATTATATAATCTGAAAATTGTGCTTGTAATCTAATAATTTGAGCAAATAATCTCACAAATGACAGGTAATAAGTTGATAATAAATACACATGTGACCATCTTGTAGATACATTTACTAAAACCATAAAATATCTAAATGGTCCATATGGTGGGTGAATGGGCCCACAAATATCACCTTGAATCCTTTCTAGAAATCTTGAGGATTTAGTCTCAACTTTAGCTGGTGATGGTCTAATGACCAATTTGCCTTCATGACAAGTAGCACACGAGAATTCCTTAAATTGAAGAATCATATGGTTCTTCAATGGATAACCATGTGAGTTCTCGATAATTCTTTGCATCATTATTGATCTAAGATGCCCCAACCAGTCATGCCAAATAATAAAATTATTTGGTTCATTGAACTTCTGGTTCATTATTGCATTGACTTTAATTGTACTTATACTTGTGTAGTATAAACCTAAAGATAAAACGAGTAATTTTTCCAATATTTGTTTTTCAGTAGAGACATTTGATACGATGTAAAGATATTATATACCATTGTCATTGGCAGTCTCGATATGATACTCGTTCAATTGCATATCTTTGAAACTTAGTAGATTTCTCCTTAATTTAGTAGATAATTATCAATAATAAATCTTGTTCCATTAGAAAGCATTATATTAGCTTTTTTGGAGCCTTCAATCAAGTTTGTTGAACCTGATATTGTATTAACTTTTGCTTTTATCATTCTTATATTTGAAAAAATATTGCTTATGCATGAGAATAGTATGTGTCATTGCATTATCTGCTAAACATATATCTTCACCATTAATATTGGGCTTATTTACAACATGACATGAATCCATATTTTCTTCATAAAAACAAATAAATATATAATAAGTTCATAATAAGACATAATTATTATAACACAATCTTTTTAATTGAATAAGCCATCATGAAAGGAAAAAAACAAAGTACATTGAAATATACTAGCATAAGAAACACACTTGAAAAGATAAATATAATTTTAAATTTTGACATTGTTATATTAACCAATTATTATCATTACAAAAAATATTAACTTTCTTATCAGTTTGCTAAAAAAAATTTGCAACGTTAAGGTGTGTCATATGCAAAGGATAAATAGCATCATTACCTTGATATGGGTGAGAGAAAATTTATTTATATGTTCTTATCCTTTCGTTTGAGTGATGGACTCATATAAGTCAACAAAATGTTTGGTTATACGACAGGTACGAGACCAATATCCTTTTATTTCATATCGATAATAGGCATTTTCTACTTTCTTGGTATCTTCCACTAAGTATATTCTTTTCCTTTTCTTGTTTTTTCTCATTCTGTGAGGGTTTGTAAGAATTTGATGATTTATGACCATTATAGTTGTGGTAATTAAACCATCTTCTCTCATGGCCACATCATTGGCCTATCATTGGCCTCTATTACAACCATGACCATAATTATTATTATATTTTATAGCATTCACTTCAAGGAATGAAGCTGAACTAGTTAGTCATGATTCATGATTTCTCATTAAAAACTCATTATTTTATTTAGCCATAAAGAGTCATGAAATTAGTTCAAAATATTTCTTAAAACCTCGTTCTCTATATTGTTGTTGCAAAAGCATATTCGAGGCATGAAAAGTAAAGAATTTTTTTTCTCTAACATATCATTATAAATGATATTGTCTCAATATAGTTTTAATTTAGAATTGATATTAAACATTGTAGAATTATATTCACTTATTGATTTAAAATCCTGCAAACGTAAATGTATCCAATCATAATGAACTTTTGGGAGAATAATTGTTTTTTTGGTGGTCTTATCTTTTTTTAAAATTTTGGCAAAGAATAAGGTGATCTTGATTGTGAGATACTCTATCTTCAACTTCTAATGGAGATGATGACGTATGAAAATCATGCCTTTTGTTGTATTTTAGCTAGATGCTTCATTATAGTATTTAATGGTGTCTCTAAGACCCATGGCATTTAGGTGAATTTTAGTATCAAGGAATCCATGACAAATAATTCTTACCCGTAATATCAAGTGTTATGAACTCAAGTTTGGCAAGGTTTGTCATTGTTACTTCATAAAAAAAATATCAATATTGTTAGAAATTTGGTTATATATATATATATATATATAGGAATATAAAAATAGATCTTAAAACATAGAAAATATTTATAAAAATATAAATATAAAATGAAGATCGATACATGGTGTTGTTACACCTAAGAATAATCTTAAGATTTTATCACAGGTTTTCATCCTATATACTTGATCTGAAAACATAATGTAGAATTTACAACAACAATAAAAAAGCATGCCTTCTACTTATTTCTCAACAAACCAAATAAGATTATCTACTTCAAGAAGAAAGTGAGGAGAAATTCGTGCTTTTACTTCTTACCAAATATAATTGTCTACTTCAAGATGAAAACGAGGAGTAATTCGTGCTGATAACTTATTACGAAACTATATATCAAGAAGCATACAATAATAAAATAATATAATTAATAAAGAGTAGATATAATATATAAGAACAATGAAAGATTAGGGGGGATGGAGAGAGAACACTTTATTTCATATGGATTTGTAGTTATATATGTGTATCTAACATTCTCTCAACAATGCTTTTATTTATAGGCACATTTATATAAATACTTTAAGCTTAAAGGTTATAAGAAGATGTAGATTCAAATAAACTTGGAGAGATTCAAATGAACTTGATGATGATGAATGAATATAATAATAAAAGGGGTGTAAAAATATCTATATATAATGTATGATTTTATAATAGAAAGAGATTTTTTCATATAAGATAATGTTAATCTTAATGAAAATCTCAATGATTAGATTATGAGATCTCAAATCATTTAATGAAGGAGATCTTTTAATAAATGAATTTGTCCAGAATATTTAACAAGATTAATACTACTCATCTTGTATGGAAGAGAAAATCTCTCTCTCTCCTTTTCTTAAGTAAGAGGGTAACTTAAGAGTTATTTAATTCAATAATAATTATATAAATAAAGATCAGTTATTTAAGATAAAATTTATATATTCAATCTTCACAATTGTCTTTAAATTCAAGTATTTAAAATATTATCTTCCAACATGGATCCAAATTTTCTTAAAAGAAAATTATTAGTAGAAAACTCAAAGACAAAATTATGCGTACAAGACACCTTCTCTGTGTTTTCCTTGTTCCAAAATTATGTGGTCTACGAACTTCTTTATTTATGAATCAATCAAGTCATATCCAAAAAGAAAAATCGACCATATTAAATTAGTCTCTCTCTCTCTCTCTCTCTCAAGGCTCGCTAGATTATTTTTTTGATAACCCAGGATGTTCGGACAGTTTACGCGCATCACGACTAATCTCCCGAGCCCATGAACGTCCTGCAAAGTAAATAAGTAAATCACCGTGGAGATGACATATATGCATAGAGAAGAATCGAACCTGAGTGTAAAGAAGAGAATAAGTCCCTTTCCCAGCTAGGCCATGAACCTCAAGTACAACTTGCTTGATTTTACACAATACAAAATTAACCATCTTTTATTATATAATAATCATATAAATTAAAATTAATAGAACTCAAACCTATATAATTTAAAAAATTATTGAAATTACAACCTTAAACTCTAGATGCTTGTGTTACCAAATTATATTACAGAATTCAACCTAGAGAATAATAGGAAAAGCAAATCCTCAACCCAAAAGATTTAAATTTTCTGATGTCTTTATATATTCTTTAAAAACCTACTCACCTAATTTAAAAATTCACAACAATGACTAAAATACAAACAACAACATCACTTTTTAAAAATTTATAGTATAAATACCAAAGAAAAAAAAACCCTCCCCATTTACAACTCCCCTGCTTTTCTCATTTCGTTCTTTACAAACACCAGCACATGACCATATTCCTACTTCTCCTCTGTTCCTCCCTCTTCTGTTTTGAACAGAATTCCTCTCAATCCCAAGAAAGAAGAGAGAAGGAAAGATACTCTCTCTCTCTTAATATAAGAAAAAACACAGTAGTTAAAGGTCAGTTTAACTACAAAGACTGAAACTGTGCATACATGCATGTATCTCCCCTTTCCATACTGAATTCCAACAGGGTTTTGTTGAAGGAGATGCAATATCTACTCTTGACTAACAAAGTCTATCTGGGCTAGCTAAGGTTTGTGCGTTCATTTTTTCTTAATCAACTATATAGTAGTTGAAAAATATAATAAATAAAAAAAGAACAAGTCTTTGTAGTTGTTACCTTAGTTTGTCTTAAAATTTTCTATTTTTGATTTTTTTTGTACGAGAAATAATGTTTTTCTAAGTTTTGACTTGCACAAGGGTGTCTCTTTATTTTCTCTTAATCAGGTGGTGGATAGTGATTATTGATCCATTGGATACGCAATTTGTGACACTACTATATATAAAACACTCTGCTTTATTTTCTTTTCTATCTATATTTTTTTCCCAAGAAAGTGATGGAAATGGCGGATAATCCAAAGTTGGTAAGCTCTTTTTTTTTCTACATGGGTTTTCTCTCAATAATAATCCCTTGTAAATTTCAAAATTTGCAAGTGTTTTATTGGTTTTTGAGTCTGTCTTTTTTTAATGTTTATTTTATAGTTTTACTTGTTTGTCTTGTTCATACATGCTGTCTCTTTCTTCAACTGAATAACTTATATTTTTCCTTTCTAATTTTTGGGTTCTTGATTTTGGATTAGGATATGGATTCATCAAGTGAAGCTGGTGGGGGTGGCGGGTTCGCATTAGAAGAACATATGGAAGCACAAAAAATCTCAGTCTTAGATCATATAAATGGATTTCAATGCACAAAGGAGAAATCAGATAGCTTTGTTATTGACATGGAAAGATTCTCTCACGGCATGAATAAAGATATCAATACAAATTCAAGGATCACAGTGAGTTTCTTCTACTTTTTCTTTCACTTTTCCTTTTTTCTTCTCTCTTTTCCCTCCTTTTGTCTACTTGTGGATAATTTTCCTTGTAGTTGATTCAGCAACACGCATGCCATCGCAATCCATTGTCTTTTTTGTCAAATCATCGTTATCTATATGCTTTATTGATTCCAATAGAAGATTAGTAATTTGATCTATTTTGTTTGAATAATTTGGTTTCCTTTTTAATGATTTTGTTTTGAATGAAAAAAGTTGCAGAGGAGCCATTCCAGAAAAGGGTCACCGCGGGGGGGCGGAGGCGGCGAGAAGAAGATAAATTCTAATCTTTCTCATCTTTCTGTTAGTGATAGAGATGCTATTGTTGCTTCAGCTTCACCTAGAGGTATCATTTTTGCATTAGAGACACTGAATTTAGTTTTGTGGTCACATCATGTCGATTATGCTTCTGTTATCATTATAATAAGATCCATGTTGTCACTTTGCTTCAACGATAGAAGACTCATTCAAAATAAGTATTCTAGGAATTTTTAGACAAGTCAATTTAGTAGTTTTCCAAATTCTCTATCGTTAGTTTTGTTTTTACCCTTCTGTACATCTAGTTTATGCAATTCACAACCAAACATCAGAAACAACAAATCAAGATTAACATCATTGGTGTTATTTTGTAAAAAGTCTTCAATAATATCTAATAGCTCCAATTTTGGGAGGGTAAATTCCATCTATGAGAGGGCAGCTTGATGTGCACTACTGATATTTGTTCTAGGTAGCCCTTTTCCTTGCCTTCATTAACATGTTGCCAAGGTGAGTTTAATAGAGAGAGGACGAGAAACTTAGGTTTAACTGTTGAAGGTTAGGTGTCCTAGATAAGCAAAAGAGTATTTGCTCAGAACAAACCCGTTCTACTGCTGTTAATGGAGCCAATAGTTAGGATTAGTGAAAGTGAAATGTTACCAAACAATTTTGTCAACCATGGAGTGTTCAACAACCGAATTGAAACAATGGTGGGTTTAACTAATTTAACATGGAGTACAGATTACAGAGCATCATCCATTTTTTTGTTTGTCCATTGTTGAAGGCATGTGCACTTATTTTTGGAAAGTTGATGAAAATGCTACACACCAAAAAATCAAATTGTTTTACATGTATATAGACATGGTATTTACTAATCTGTAACTGCTTTAATAGGGCCTAGCACGCCAGAAAAGGCAGCGGTGGTAACGGTAGGGACGACAGATCATTCCAGTAGCCCACAACTTCATCATCAAATCACAATCACGACCGGCAACATGAATGCCACTCCAGAAAGTAGATGCATTAGGAGAAATAGTTTCAAGCGGTCTTCACCTTCATGGGTCCTTGATCCCAAAAGGGTTCTTTTCTTCTTTGCCACACTGTAAGTTACCAACCATTAAAAAAGCTCCAAAAGATCAAACATATGTCATTATGCTTGTCTACAGGCACTTTATTTTAGCACACTTGATGTGCTAAATGTATTTTCATCTCAACAGGTCAAGTATGGGAACAATGTTGCTGATATACCTCACTCTTTCAATTGGGAAGCTCAATGCAATTGATAATTCCCTTGATTGAAACCAGCAACATTATGCACCACGTTCTCATAGAAGGGAAATAATTAGTGTATACACTGAATTAGAGATGAATGTAATTAGTTGATGATGAGCATCCTTTTTGCAAGAATAGGCTTCTTTTCAAAGAAGCTTTGCCATATAATAGAGAAGACAAGGTGATGGAAAACACTAACCAACAACTTTCCAAAACCACGGATTCTATAGTCAGCACTGCTCAACTCCTTTCAGGGACTTACTAAAATCTTACAGATGCAGACGAGAGAGCATATAGTGGTATGACATGGACGAGGAATCTTCTTTAAAGAAGTATGGAAGAGAAACATGATGTGTTACCTTATGTGGTCTCTTGTGCAACCCTACACAGCCTAATGGAGGATCAGATAGTTACTTTCGATGTCTTTCAACCTTTATTTTGGCTCCCCATGCTTTCATTCTGTTTGCTCTTTTGGCAATCCCACTTAGTTGCCATTTTGTTGTACATGGCTTTCATGTGAGTGAAACAAGATCAAGACAGCACTCATCCGTAAGATTAAAGGCAATAAGATAATTTCTGTGCGCAGAAGCATGCGCACCTGAATCTTTTCACCTTTTACCCCCTATGTGCAGTCATGGAGTAGCTCAGGAAGAAAAAAAAGGCCTACAAATGAACATTAACACCAATGCCTAACATTGAATAATCTGAATGCTCACTCAAAATTCAAGAATAAAAGAGCGAAGAGAAAGGTGTTAAGACAAATAACAAGGGAAATCTCAAATAGCTGTCACCGATATCATTTACGAAGTGACAGCAATCTCCTAAATGATTCTTGTATCTGGATTAGTGGAGGGGAAAAGGTAATATAATATTTTACAAGTATGAGTCTGATGCAGACAACAAAACACATGATATCTGGCCAGTTGCACAACAGCAGAGATCACATGGGAAATAATAATAATAATAAGTCTCTTGTAATGAACATTCATGACACTAAAGGATGACAAAAGATTACCACTTTCTCTTAATTAAAGCTGTTTTTCTCCAGATAATTTTCAAATCATGCACTAGAACAGAGATGTCTAGAGTTCAAGATTTACAAAAGATTACCATTTTCTCAATACACTTTCATTTGTACAATTGATACAAAAGTGACATTGGCTTCAGCAGAAGAAAATAGGCGGCAGTTCTACTGATCTATTTAGTATGGTTTTTAAGGTGAAAAACGAAAACTTTCGGTAATCACAAAGACAGAAGAGGTATACCTCTTTGCTGCATTCTCAACATTACCATATCTGTATCTCATTCCTTGAATACATATTTATTAATTTTAATTTTCAATCATAGTGGTTAAATCCAGCCTGATAAGTTGACTAAAAAAACTCAAAACACGAAGCCTGACATGGGTTATGTTTTTAATCAAACTTGACTAAATTTTTTAATCATTGGTTGACTTGATAAACATGGGTGTCAATAATAATAACTATTTTTACAAAAACAAAAAAAAAATGATACTATTTAATATAAATATTTGACATGCAATAACTCATGGATTTAGCAGGTGATTCCATGATCCAAATACTTTCAGGCCAGTCGTCGGACATGTATGGCTATGTTTTCGATTAACAGCGCTTGGTGATTCGTGGCGTTGAACATTTGTGTTGCCGATCATGATATATCCTCAATATAACTGCTGATGTTTCTTCAATTGCTTTCCTGTCACTTCTGCAATGGCAAACAAGTAAAAAACACCATCAAGAATCAATCACTAGCATATCTTTAAAGTTTCCAATGAGTTGAACATTTGAAAATTGAACCAAATTACCACTTACTGACCAAACAGGATTCTGTGCGAAGATCCTGGGAGCAAATTTCAACTCCTCTCCGACATATATAATCCATCTCTGAATAGTTACTCCTCACTTCCTCACCGAAACCTAGACTCTTTGCCTCGCTTTCCTTATCGTCGTTTACACTATAGCATTCAAGGGCGGAGCCTTGTACAAGGCTCAGGTGGACTGTAGCCTAGGTAACAAATAATGTTTTATCCAATAAATAAATAAAAGGAGTATACGTTTGAACAATTAAACCTTTATGATTTGTGAGGCTTTCTAAACACAAAATTATATAAAGAAAAGGAGTATAGACAAAAGTAAGGACACACTAATATAATTACAACATGTGGAAAATAATTATTTTTATACTTAATTAATTGTAAAATATGTTTTGTTTCATTAATGGTGTTTGTGGTAGTGATTACTTTTTAAAATATTTTTTATTTAAAAATATATCAAAAAAATTTAAAAAAAAATCAGTTTTGATATCAGCACATCAAAACAATCTGAAAACACTAAAAAATTAATTTGAAGCAAAAACCAAATTTATTTTTTAAAAAAATATTTTTGAAACCCAAAAATAAACTAACTATATATCACCAAAGAGGGTTGAAGCATGAAAAATTTGGGTTAAAAATAATAATAATTGCGATTAATTGTGTTCCACATATGAATGCTTCGTATAAAAAGGTTACAGATCATTCATATCAATAACAAGGTTCAGTGACTGTTAACCAACGTTATCATTATAATTTATTTAACTCAACAATAGATTTTTAATTGAAATAATTAAATTTTAGATTCAGTAATGGGATAGTGGAACATGTTAAAATTATGCTTAGTAATAAAATAAAAGAGGAGTTCTTAGTAGATTCTTTGATGATTTACATTGAATGAGAGCTTGTTGAAGATATTGATTCGGATTCGATCATAGATGAATTATATTCTACAAAACATCGAAAGGTGCAACTTTGATGGTATGATTTATTTTTATTTTGAATTTTAAATGCTTTAAATTTTATGTTTTATATATTTTGTGTTATGTATTTGAATTAAAACTTTACTGTTAATCTAGCAAATTTATATATTCGAGTGAATAATTGATTTTAAAAAATAAATTATATGTATTTATATCATAGCCTAGGATAGTAAAAATTCCTGGCTCCGCCCTTGATAGCATTGATAGTATCTTTTTCTGGGTCAACTTCAAAAAGGCTTTTCGGCAATTCTACATCCTTTACAATACGCACATTTGCCACTTTATGTCCATTCTGTGGCAAATATATCGACAATGGCGTCTTCCCAGTACGAGGAACTCCAGCAAGAACAATGTCATCCTTGTTCAAGTTCTGAGGTAATACCCCATCACCCTGTTTAATAGTGAATTCAATGGCTTCTTTTCGTTGAAAATAATCCTCTTAAAGAGGAAAATTCCAGCCAGGTGCTCCACGAGGAAGACCAGAAGGCAAGACATCAAGATGAGAAGCAATAGCTTCTGTTATTGGGCCTATTACATCAGTTGCTGGGATGCCCAATAACTTACAGGCTAGTTTAGCAGATTCAGCCATTGAAGGATCAGCTAACGTGTAGACTTCCATTGCACCTTCCTTTGCTGCTTGTTTTATTATCTCCATTAACCTCTCCGCATCATCAATCTGATCATCACTGCAACATAATTAGTTTAAGAAACTTCACCAAAAAATCGAAAAACACTAGAAAACTTCGTGCTTGCTACGATAATCCCAGTCAAATTATCTAGCCATTCCCCTAACTATATATATTTTTTTAATGTAACATGCATATACTAATCCATATCTTCTTACTTTCTAAAAATCTTGAGATTGAACCTCTTCAACAATATTGTCACTCTTACAAACATACTTACGATGCTTAACATGTCCAACAACTAATTAGCCGAAATTTCATTGTTTTTAGCCAAATATGGAAATATTTGTTCATGAACCAAGAAAATTTGCAGTATAAGACGAATTTCATTCCAAATTTTTATTATATTGGTGCCACAGATGAACAAGTACAGAGAAAGAACTCTGCTGGATGGCACAAATTCGTTATAAATATTAGTTATATAACAGGGCACTGTTGCCTCGCTAGATTAATAGTGGACATAATTTTGTGTTTAATTTATCATTTTGCTCTTCTATTTGTCTTAATTATTCAAAATCCCTCATGTGTTGGATAATTTATTCAGCAACACTAAGCATTTATAGAATCGGTTCCATTGAGGGGCCAAGAAATCGCGCTAACAAACTAGATGAATGATCTTACGTTCATGACCAAAAAAGAGAGCCTAAGTTGCTCAACTGCAAATTACATGATTAGCAAGCCTCACTCTATTGAATTGTGACACAGCAACCTTTCTCTCAATATTACAACACTATTCTCTTCTAAAATAATTTAAAACCTTTTTAAATCCCAATATTTAAATCCTTTCACATTTTTAAGTCTTCGAGTCATATAATTCAGTTTAAGAACATTATTTATCTATTATGAGGGTCTAATTTTTTTATGTAAAAACTATTTATTAATGTCATATATAATTAATGAACCAATTACATTAACATAAAAAAATGAACCAATTAGATGACACCTAGGTAATAGGCTCACACTTCTTTGTGATTCTGACTATATTTTTTAATGTAAAAAACATATGCAAACATATCGCTAATATTTTTTGTAATTGCAAGTAGAATTTTCATTATGAACTCAAAATTTTATATTTAAAAAGTATATATATTTTTTTAAATATTGACAAACGACATCTTTATAGACCTTATTGGCTTAATAACATTATTATTCTAAAATAATTGTGTTTTTAATTATATGATAATAAAAATATATGTTGTCAACCATATAAAATAAAAGAAAATAATGTTAGGCTTTAAGAAAATCATACTCCCAAAAAAATAAAAATTAAATGGATTTAATAAAATAATAAATAAAATATATTCTTTACCATTTTAGAATTTAATAAATAAAAATAAACATAGATTAACATAACAAAAAAAAGTTCATAAGTGTGACCCTAGGTAACCTAGCACAACTAGCTCTCTACAAAGGGCTTGGGCGAGTGGGCTTTTTAGACCAGGCTCACGTGTCCGACCTTACCTAAAAAGCTTAAGCTTATGCCAGCTAGGTTTCTTTTTTAATTTTTTTTTCTATCCTTTTTTTATTGTGCAAGAGGTCTTTGTAGTGATAGGTGACATGTCGCCTGCTATTATGTTTTGCGATCATCTTCAGTACTGTAAAATCAGGTTTAAAATTTTAGACCCTAAAAGCACAAATTTAAAGTCGTTTTCACATAAAAACATCTAAAACATACCATACAAACATCTATGAAATCACTTATCAACTTCGAAACACCCTAAAATCACCTAAAAAATTAAAAATTAACTGAATAAGAAAAACCAAAAATACCCCATTATACTTTTTTAGGCATGATCATTATAAGAAAAAAAACCCATCATTATTGAACTTCTCTCATCAAATAAAATTATTTAATACCAAAATATGGCCAACCAAACATCTTCTCTCTTATCCACCATTTTTCAATAACTTTTTCTCTACTCTCTCAAATCCAAGGACATATATGTAAAGAAAATGAAGTCATGGACTAAAATGAATAATTTCCAAGCAAAATAACTTATATATAAAGAAAATAAAGTCTTGGACTAAAATGAAAGATTTTCAAACTAAAAAGATCAAAAACAAAGTTTGACAAAATCTTAAGGAAAAAAAAAAAGAGGCTCAATTTGAATAGTTAATAAAACCCTTTGTTACACTTGTATTGTCAATTTGGATCCCTGTATTTGTAATATTTTTGAATCAATAAAATCAAATTTATTTTTATAAAACTGAACATCAACCAAATTTTTTTTATACCCCGAGAATCCCATGACAAGATAATGAAAATAAATAATAGGTTAAAGTCAAATTAAATTCATATATTACTTCCCATGGAGAAAATTTTCCATCATCGGTATCAATCACTCAATGTTAATTATCATACCCTCCACTCGAAAGCAAACAGTTTCCCATCTATGTTAGAACAATGACAGCAAGCTGTTTCCATTATCGAACAAGATATTTATTCTTGGGGAAAAAAACATTGTTAACGAAAGGAAAGACCGCACAAATTACTTGTCCCTTCATACTTTTCAAGAAAAGCAAAACAAGGAAAATTATCAAATAGAAATGACAAGAAAACGAACGCTTCCCGGATCCGTTTAATGAATCATTAATATAAATCACAATTTTTTTAAAATAACGTTACCTTAATGAAAAAAAAAAAAAGGAACTTATGATGTTATAAAAATTCCAAGTAGTTTGGGTGTAAAATTTATCTTTTGAATAATCAATTAATTTTTTAATTCTGATAATCTCATCTATATATTCTTTTTAGTTAAGATGATTGAAGACAAGTGTCTATACTTGCAAAAGACAAGTCAATGCTTTATTTGAGAAAAAATATAATAATATTATAAAGAGATACTCAAAAAATAAATATCAAGTGGAGAATGAAGATTCTAAACATTTTGTTTAAAGGACTCAAGGTCTATTTATAGTCCACAGGTCTTTTTTATAGAGAGAATGTGATAAAGTGTTATATTGCCCTGATAGTATATAAAAAAAAAAAATCTATAACATATGTATTAATGTTGATGAGAAATATCCCTGGTGACATGTATTAATGAGATAAAATATCTCTGACATATGTATTAATGAGAAAAAATATCTCTGAATGTGAATATGATGGGCCCTAAAAGAACATTCTCATACTATCTCTTACACAACATTTATATCGATTGAAGTATGGTAAGTCTTTGAAGAATTTGTATATACCTGATGGGTATAAAAAGAGTAGAATCCAAAATGTAGTTGTACCCCAAAAAGATGAGTTTTATAAGGGGTTTTTTTTATTGTATTTAAATTTAGGTTTATTAGTAGCCCTCCAAATCTTTGTGATATTTATATGCAAAGACTTGTAAAAGTACCCAGTATGACAAGTTTGTCGATTTTGTTTTGTGTGGGAAGTGGGGTGAAAACCTTGGTTAAGACGGCAGAGAGCCTATGTGTAGGGATTTGAAAAATAAAATTTCTAAGTATGTAGAGGTGAACCATAAATAAACTTATGCTTAAAAAAGTTTTCAAGAGAGTGAGGTGAAACCATAAAGAATGAACCTATATTTAGAAAATATTTAAGATTATAAAGGTAGCGAATCCCTATCGATATTTATACTTAAAAAATTTCTAAAGAGTAAAGGGGAACTCAAGCAAGGCAAGTCTATACTTAGAAAGCATTCTATAAGATTGCAGGGAGCGAAATCCTATCGACACCTATATTTAGAAAATTTTCAAGAGAAAGAGAGAAACTCAAGAAATATGAGTCTGTATTTAGAAAATATTTTAAGAGGTTAATGGTAACAAATCCCTATTAACACCCCTACTTAGAAAATTTTTAAAAGGCAAAGGTTAATCTAGAAAGAATGAACCCACATTTAACAAATATTTTAAGAGGTTGAAGAGAGTCTTACTTAAAAAACATTTAAGGGGTAGAGCGGCATACTCATGTTGGTATCCATATATATCATGCAAAAACTCTAAAATATTTACTTACCAATTAGAGGTGCCAGAAACCTCTTGCTTTGGTTAGTTCCACACTTTAGTGAATAAATCACTTAGGATAAAAGAGCTATTTAAAAAAAAAAAAAGAAACATGTTTAGTTAAAAGATAGAAATATAAAATAAATTTAATATAATTTTATGTATTTTCTATATAAGAAAACATGTCCTTTATATCTTTACTGTTTTTTGTTTTTTCTTATCTTGAAATACTATTTTAAAGTTTAAAAATTTCCAAGATGTCTCCTCTGAATGTTAAAATTGTTCTTTGGTTGTTAACTTATTCTAATATTTCCAAGATGTCTTCTTAGTGTGTTTTGGTATTGCGGTAGCTTTTGTGGTTATGGTTTGAAAAAAAGTTGTTTTATAAAAAATACTTTTAGTTGAGGTTGGTTTGAAAAAATAGGTGTTTGGTTAAAACTGTGGTTGAAATTGAGGTTAAAGAAAAAGTAGTTTAATGTGTTTGGTTAAAAAAATGTTTTTCAAATTGAGGTTATAAAATAATTAATATATATATATATATATATATATATATATATATATATATATATATATATACTAATGATTTTTAATTTAAATATTGTAATTTTGTAAAGGCTACACCATCATGCGATTTCCTTCTAATTTATACAGTATTATTGAATAATATTAAATATTAATTTTTTTTTTAATAAAACATATTTTTTTAAAAATTAAATTTTTACTGTTTATATAAACAGTGCAAACAAGTGTACAGAGTGAATTATTCACTCTGCACACTGCTCACTTTTGTTAAGTGAACAGTGCAGAGTGAAATTAATTCACTCTGCACTGTTAACTTAATAAAAGTTAACAGTGCCGGCAAAAAGAAGGTATAACTTGCTTCTCCCTACCTGTGTTTTTGTGTAATTTTAGGTGGGTCCCATCAACTAAAAACACTGCTTTTCATTTTAACCAAACAACATAAAATTATGATTTCTTCAAAATGTGACCGCTGCCGCGTTAACAAACGTTATCTTAATTTACTTGGTATTTGTAGGCATAGATATTTAAACCAACATAAAAATCAGCGCAAGCCAACAAAATTTACACCTGGGCCTATATATATTAGTTATGACACAGCCTGTCGAAAGGTCTCGTCAAAACATCACACTCAGGATATTATAAATTTTTAGAAGTATTGAGAATGCCGTGTAAATCCCGAAACTTTATTTTTGATGTGAGAGTGTTTTTAATTTAAAAAGTATTTTTGAAAAAATTTAAAATTTTTTTATTTTTAAATTAATATGTTTTTAATATTTTTAAATCATTTTGATGTGCTGATCTCAAAAATAATTTTAAAAAAAATTATTAGCATGCTTTTCTTAGTGAAAAATATTTTGAAAAACAACAACAACCACACTTCCAAACACACTTTATTCGTAATTTTCATGTAACATTGAACCCAAAATCTTTATTTTTTTTAATAAGAAAATAAGATTAAGCAAAGTTTCCATAGCTTATTTCCATGTTGCACCGTCAATTTGTTTTTAAGGTACAAAAATTTTTTTTTTTTTTAAATTAGTTATTTTATATTATTTTAATGTGTTAATGTTAAAAATAAAATTTTAAAAATAAAAAAATATTTTAATATATTTCTAAATAAAAAATATTTTAAAAAACTACAATAACAAAACAAATGTACTCTAAAAAACTTTTTATTATAGCATAGCATACATATTTACCATTTCCCATTTCTTTATTTTTTGTTCATAAATTTTTGTTTGCGGCTCAATGTTCAGAGTGCATGTGGTGTGTATGCAACTTGAGATTCGAGGCTCAAGGAGTGCGCTTCAAAAGTGGGTGAAATCCATTTTGTTAGAGGGTAACCGATACAAGATTTTGTTTCTTTTAGAATCACCAATAAATATTTTGGTTCTCAAGCATTTTTATTTTTATTTTTATAATAATCGAGGAAATTTATTAATAAAGCTAGTGACATTATATAGAGAAACGTAGGTCTTTATATAGAGAGAAAGAAATTAAAGGAAATAAAAAGCTAAACTTTATAAAAAGTCAAATACTCTAGCTAGAAGATATGAAGATATTTACTTGTTAGTGCATTTCATATTTTTTTTTCTGTCTTCTGAATAAGTCTATACCTTTGTACCTAAAGCCATAATCAATTATTTTGAGTCATAATGTTAATTAGTAGTTCGATGAAAAATTAACTCAAAAACTATGTTTTCTCACCATTTTGGTTGTTAAGCTAAGAACAATATAGGTAGTCCATAACGCTTGTTGTCCCATGTTTCATTAAGAAACCAAATTAATTTATATAATTTTTTTTAAAAAATAATTCAATTTAATTTAAGAATAGAAAAATCTATTTTCAAAAAATCTCTATGCTAGATTTAACCATAAATTCAATTTTAAAACTTAAACTTCAACAAAAGTTCACATGGGCTGGAAGTTTTTGATATATAAATGCTATTTGGTCATAAGAAACCAAATATTTATAATGAAAGTTATCTAGCTAGTGGAAGAATCACTAACCAGAGATGAAATTCTGGTTCTTCTTTGAAATTTATTATATGGACCTAATACATCTGAATCAAACGATTACATTCACTATCAATCATGAAGGTAAAACATACATGCATTAAATGAAAAAAAAAGTTTCTTGACCATGTATTTTCTAAATATTAATAATTTTATTATCATTAATAATACATAATCTATTTGTGAACTTTGGAAAAAGTAGTTGTACCCGTATTTTTTAAAAAAAATTAATTTTATTTGTATGTTTTATATCTTTTTGATGTGCTGAACTTAAATATAATTTTTTAAAAATTAAAAAAAATATCATTTTAATATATTTTAATATAAAAAATTATAATTACACTTACAAACAGTCACATACCGAGAATAATAACAACTTTTGTAGTGAGTCGATGTCTCAAGTAATCCAAATGGATACACGTGGGTTCAAGGCATATTACATAGGTTTGTAAGAGATATTTTTTCTTCCTTAGGAAAAAAAAATCTTATACTTTTTCTCTACGGTTTGTTCTGCAAATACACATAATATGACTCTTTTCTTTCGCTATCAATGTTGATTTAAGATATGGAGAGTTTTCTGAACCCATATAATGTTGTTTTGTAGGTGTAGTGGCCGATCGGTCCTTCTCAACGTTGCTATCTTTTTAGCCTTGAAATACCGTAATATTTATGAGGTTTTGAGCAACCTCATTAATCGCTACAAAGCTAGAATTTAATTACATTAAAAACTGTTAATAACTATATATTTTCATTTCCCAGAAGTACATTTTCTTTATGTAGAAAAGAAAAGGAACACCTACTTAATTAATTAATCACAAAAATTATTTATTATACACGAAACCTTGGGAGCCCTACCTTACGACCTAATTTCTTGACATCATCTTGCACTTGTTGTCTATACATTCTAAAGCTAAATTTCTTATAAACTGAAGGCTCGTAGCAGCTTTGTATCTCAGTATCACATGAAGGACATAAGAAATACGCTGTTGAGAACCTTTCAACTCGTGGATTTGTGACAACACGGTGTTGGACACTCTTATAAACATCGTTGCTCCAAGCCTGCATCATGCATGTTCAACATGTTCAAGATCTGAAAGAATCATGCTAGTAACAATTCATGGTAAATTTTATTTCCACATGAGGACATATAAGTGGAATTCGTGCATGTTTGAAAGAACGATAAATGTTGTTTTTTTAAGTGTATTTGTAAATGTATTAAAATAATATATATATTTTTTATTTTTTAATGTTAAAATAATCTAAAAACACACAAAAAATAATTTGAAATTAAATAAAAAAATTTAAAATTTTTAAAAGTATAGTTAAATTGTAATTCCAAACACTACGTTGATCCCATGTAAACATGGAAAGTAGTCAAAAGTTGAAAAAGAGACAAGAAAACTAGTAGAATGAATTTCAAAATAAATAAAGTTAGAATAACCAAGGAGAAAAAAGCGATATTCTTGTAAGCTATTTAACTATAATGAAAATCTAGAAAACTTAAAGAATTCGTGTCACCATTCGTGGCTCAGATCATTTGAATTTCCTATTAAGAAAAAAAGATCCCATTACCTGGAATAAGTCTCCAATGTTGACAATTAGAGCCTCAGGATTAGGCTTGACAGCGAACCATTTCCCATCTTTCACTAGTTGCAGTCCTCCAACTTCGTCTTGGTACAATATTGTGAGAAAGTCACTGTCAGTGTGTGGCATAAGGCCAAATACTTCTGAAGGGATTGGACAAGGCGGGTATCGGTTCATTCGTAGATAACAAGTGCTTGACAGGCAGTTTTCTTGAAAGAAATTTGATTTGAACCCTAACTTCTCTGCCAAAATCGCAGCTAATTTTTGTGCTAGATCGGCAACAGTTGTAGCAAATTGTTCCATTGTCGAGCTGGAAGTATATTTGAAGAGGGGAAAAAAAAACTTGTTAACAAAATGGACAAAAAAAAAAAAAAAAAACAGTTCACCTATCAACTAATATTTTTCAATGGGAGAAATGAAAATTATCAAAAAGGGATAGGGTAATTTTTTTTGTATTTCCATTGTGCATGCAAGCTTCCATTTAATTAATTATTGACATGGATATATTCGTTTTAGGCCACATCAAGTACTTTAAAGAAAGAAAACAAATGGGACAACCACAGAAAAGCATCTATGATCAATCATATTCCAAGGGAAAAATGGAATTGTTAAAAAGAAAAAAATAATGAATTTTGAAAAATTTAGAAATTACACACACACACATATATTAGTATTTTCTAACGGGAAAAAGAGGATTTTTTTAGAAGGAAAATGATAAAAAAATATATATATATTGAATTTTGGGTGGACCCTCTCTTCTACAACAATCTATATGGGATGTGTGGGATTCAAATCATATAAAAATTCCGATTACATCAATTAATTTTTCTAACAAAACGACAGAATGATTGATTGATATGATATTTTTCTAAATATATAAATATATAAGACCCAAACGCTACCTAAATTTCATTTCGGTCAATCAAATGTTTTCTTTTAATAATTAAAACGATATAATAAATTGTTGATAATTTTTTTTTCTTACCTCTGAAATTTTGAAAGTTTTTTCATAAATTACTATCAATCGACAGGAAACAAAATAACTAATTGTTAACATGTATACTCAAGATTCATTAGGCAAAAACTAGTGAAAATCAGGAGCTTATAGAATGAGACATGTCGAGTTCCAAAAGCTATTATCGATTGATAATTAATTCACAGCTCATTCTTCACGTTAGTAAGTGTGGACTTTGCCGATGGAAATACCGGGCCATGCATGCAAAATATACGCATATATATGCAATGCTACTCTGTTTTCTTCTTCTTTTTTCGGAGATTTGCAGCTATGTGAAGCAGATCTGATTGCTCATGATGGTGTTTGTGTTATTTTGCTTGTCTAATTATATACCAAGAAGGAGCTATGATTTGTGTATTGTCTCACCATTATAGGAAAGTTTCAAGACATCTACGTAGAGATAAGAAGCAGTCCTACTCCATCACATCAGCTATGTAAAGCAGGTCTGACTGCTGATGATGGGGTGTTTGTTACTTTGCTTGTCTAATTATATTACAAGTAAGGAGGTATGATTTGTGTATTGTCTCGCTATTATTGGAAAGTTTTGAAACATTTACGTAGAGATAAGAAGAAGTACCACTCCATCACATCAGCTATGTAAAGCAGATCTGATGCTGACGATGGTGTGTGTGTGTGTTTCTTTGTTTGTCTAATTGTATACCAAGAAAGAGGTATATGTTTTGTGTATTGTCTCACCATTATAGGAAAGTTTTAACACATTTACGTAGAGATGGGAAGAAGTCCTCCTCCATCACATGAAATAAGCTTATCCTAAAAGGTCTAATGCTGTATGGCTGTGAGTTATAAGCAGTACTTTCCTGGGCCCCTCTTGTGTGCAAAAAATCTAACACAGAGTAAAAGAAAAACATTTGTCTGAGCCCGGGTTCGAACCGGGGACCTCTAGTGTGTGAGACTAGCGTGATAACCGACTACACCACCCAGACTATCTGATTGCGATTCTTATTATTGCTATCTAATGTTATTATATTAAGCAGTGATTCATGATTTTACTTGTGTTTTTCCATTTCTTTCCTTGCGATCCATCACAATCCGCAAATTTACTTTTCCATAGTTCCATCCCCTTCTATTGTTACAAACATTCATATATGGTCAAATTTCATTAAGTCTTTCTATAAAATAAAGTTTTAAAATATCAACAAAATTGTCGGAATTAATTAATTAATTATAAATCCTAAACCTTGAGAATAACCCTTTCTTTTTTTTAAGGGTATGGTAAATAAACCACAAATTCCACACCAAGAAAAGAGAAGAACAAATGAAGAAGCAGAAGGACAGAACATTAAAGGAAAAAAAAAATGGAAATTACCTGAGACTACTGAAACCATTGGAAAACGGTATGTCATTCATAGGAATATGAAAAGCTTCAGACCATGACAACTGCTCACGGCAAGTAGCTGTAGGCGTCCCCCATCGATAAGTCCCACTAGAGAAATTAAATAACTCTTTGCTCTTGTTATTAAATGGTTGTCTGTAAACCTTAACTTGTTCGCTCATCATTTTTTCCAAAATCTCACGTGAAATCCCATGATTCACAACTTGAAAGAACCCCCACTCCTGTGATTCCCTAGCAATATCTGACTTGCACTGTTCTTTCTCCAATTTTCCAAGTTTTAAACGGCCAAGATCAATCAATGGAAGCTCACATTCCTCAATAATAACAACCTCTTTTTGACCATTAGCACGACCTTCTGTGGCTTTGTCCAAGAGGGTCTTGTAGGTCTCCAGGAAAGGTGGGTCCATGTCCATCCTTTTATCCTGAAAGGAGATGTACCAAGTAAATTAATGTTAGAAAGGCTTAGGAAAAATAAAAATAAAAATAAAAAGGTGTATGTGTGTGTTCTGGGTAGCTGGTGAGTGATAGGGACAAAGAGAGAGGAAAGCTGAAACAAAAGTTTTCTCCTTTTCATTTTGTTTTTGTTCCCTTCGTCGTCGATGAAAAAGTTGTGGCGTTTCCTTTCAAGTAATGGACTCTGTCGGCACAGTCGATTGCATGTCTTTTTGTTTTCTAGGATTCCAAGATATCTAAATTTTATTCTTATGAGCTTCGTTTCTTTCTTTCTTTCTTTCTTAAAAATAATATTTTGATGCTTTGTATAAGATCTAAGTATTCTAATAAACTATTAAATTCATATATAGCATGAACACAAATTGCGTAAGAAAAATTGATCTCATGATATTCCATAAAAATAAATAAGTTTGGTTTGAATTTTTTTTTTTTTAAAAAAAAAAAGATTGAAAATTGTTGCTGAGAAAGAAAAAAAAAATTAGAAAGAAATTGTAAAATAGTCCAAAGTATTTTTTTTTTATCTCAAATACATCGTATGGGATATTAGATAATCAAAATGAATATTATCTGACAAATAAACACTTAAAAATAGTGAAAAATACTAGAGAGAAATTGTGAAATAGTCCAAAGTCCAATTTATAAAAAATAGAAAAAAGTAAACACTAAATTTCTATAACTATACTTTATTTTAACGGTTAAAATATTCTTATACCAATTTATATTAAAAAAAAAAATTCATATTTTGTGAATTATCTTATTTACTCATTCTCTTTATTAACTTCGTGCTTTTAGAAGAAAAACAAGCTGAATAATAGACTAGATGATGCTGAGTTGAGCAAATATAAGAAATAATTAATGCTAGAACTCACTATATATATATATATATATATATGATGAATTTTTGCTTAATTATAAGAATATTAGCTAGCACTCTTCAAACCTCACTTGAGAAAGGCCAGGTACGTAAATCCAAGGGGGAAACGAATCAGAAGCTCTCATTGATCGTGGTGGGACTTTATTAAATAAATGTCGGCAATGCTTCTGTGGGCATGGATATCTATCTATAAAGTGGCAATTCCTAGCACAAAATAGTGACAATTGTCATCAAAGGGAGTTGCTCTTTCAGCTGCTTGTGTGGCTAAACAATATGTCCCTGTTCTCACATATGGTAGAACATTTTGTGGCCACATAAAATGTTTATATATATAAAAGATAACAATATTTGTCTTTGACCATCTGGAAATAAACTTGAACGAATGTAAACCTCATATTTTATATACCAACACAACAGCTATGCTTCTTTCTTCTTTTTTAATCATATGAAAGATATTTTCAAATCAATTTAAATATTAATTAAGATTAAATTCTTTTAGAAGATTTTATAAATATATACATTCCATTATATTTGATGGCTTCCAAAATTCTAAAATTCAAACACAAAAAAAAACCAAGAATTGAGTTAAAAGTCCTTAGCTACTGTGTCTATCTCTTGGAGTTATAACTATGTCCTCTGCTCCTGTGTATGGAAAGCATATGGTGCGCCTAGGGTTTGCATCTGAAATGGTACCTGGCCCCATTTGCTTTGTTTTAATTTGACGGCTTGACTTTAGTGTCAGAATAAATGCTATGGTCATGTCGCAAATGATACAAAACCACCCAATAATTAATTAAGAAATAGCAAAATCTCCCAAATGAAAACAACTTCCCTGTTGACAGTTGTTGTCTCATGTCTCATATCAAGTATAGTCATTGTACTAACATTTCATGGACCCAGCAAATTAAATAAATCAGTTTATGAGTCTTGCATATTCTTGTTACATTAATTAAGAAGCCTAGTTTGTGCTTGTACTGGTTAATGGCCAGGGGTGTGTGTGTGTCCCGTCA
Organism: Populus alba; assembly: GCF_005239225.2. NCBI lineage: Eukaryota > Viridiplantae > Streptophyta > Magnoliopsida > Malpighiales > Salicaceae > Populus > Populus alba. Next base: position 1,640,117 of record NC_133294.1, on the reverse strand, counting down.
CAATATTGGGGTTGGGGGGGGGGGGGTGGATTCTATCAAATTTTAACTACGATGTAATAGAAAAAAAGTGATAAATTCTACCCTTCACCATAAGGAGGAGGAGCAGGAGGAGGATCAGTAATTGGTGTAATGGGCCAATATTAATTAGTTTCAATGGATTCTGTAATATATATATATATTCCCATATGATCATGTGTATATACTAATTTGTCATAGTTTATACATCATTTCTTTTTAAATGGCAAGGAACTCAAGCCTATATCTCCCTTGTGCAAGTGAAATAAATCCCGGATAAGCATATAGCCAGTCGCGGGTTGAAAAGGAGGCCTATAAACCCAGCTGACAGGCAATAAAAATGAGGAAAGGGGGATTATTGCACATCAAGAAAGGAGAAATTTAACCATGTTTTCACACAATCCTTATCTTATACCTCAAACCAACAAGCCAACCTTTGTGATATACTTAAGTCTTAATAGTGTGTGTGCGTGAGAGAGGAGGATTTATGTACACATGCATATAAATCACAATCAAAGCACTCGTGCATGAGTTTCATTTTCCTTACCTCGTTTATAATCGGCAAAAAGCTGTTGAATTCCACTATTTAGGCTTTCCTTGATATGCACTTGAATTAAATCGTTTGTGGTGTGAATGAGTTCTGCATTCTCAAGAAAATTAAGTGAAACTCCAATTACTTCAGTATCCTATACAAAATGGAAATAAAAGATATAGTTTGTTATAGCAATGGACAAACACAAAGCAAGTAAACAACATCCTTTTTTGGAAATGATAAGCTTAAGAAGCATTGACTGAGTACCTAAACTAGTTAATTACTTGCATGGCAGTGCACAAAAAAGGTCATTAACGTCGACCTACATGTGCTTCTCAGCTAAGAGGGAGAAATATCTGCTAATACCATGTATTTTGAAGTATACATCGTGTAGTACACAGCCGTATTCATATTGAATGATATGGTATATAGAGAAAACAAAAGCATGAAATCAAATACAAAATGATGACATGAAAACAAAAGGATCTTTACTTGAATAGAGAAACTATAAAGAGAGAAGAATTATACAATAAGAAGAGATTTTGAGAAGGAAAGCAAAGGCAAAATAACATAGAGGCTATTTGAGAAGATCATATGTTACTTACATGAGAAAAAGAAAGAGAGTGAGAGAGGGAAGGAGGGAGTAAGAGAAAGGGTGTTGTGTCGACCACTAAGCTTGGAGGGAGATATTTTATAGAGAGGAAAAGCTAGACCATCAATAATTATTATGATCATAATACTGTAGGAAGAAAATAATTATATATGATGCTATAGTGTAATTTCTTAATAAAAGATCATGAGTACTTTGCAATAATATTATATTTTTTTCTAATAATTGAATATATAGGCTATCCTATTTTTTATTTTATTAAATCATATATTATATTTAAAGTATCCATTTCTTTTAAATTAATGTAGGGCCACAACCAAAATGAGGTTATAGGTACATGTGGTTTACACTAGTCCTGTCTATTGTAGAACCACTAACCCTTTCTACTGTAGAACTCGAATTCAAGGATTAAGCAGCTAGGTGATTGAAATCCCTATCAGTAAATCAAGGCGAACATTTAAGTGTTTGTAGGACTTTTCCCCCTTTTTGAGATTAATATGGATAAAGATAAATAATCACCAAGTACAATTTTTTTTCCATTTATAGCGTCGACATGTTGGGGGAAGAGATAAGGGAGTGATAGACTTGGGACGATGAGGACCAAATGATCTATTATGACTTCATAAATTATCATTGATTCAATATCGATCAATTAAACGTTTGGCATCATCAACTGTCGTTTTGGTATCAACTCTTAATGAACTTGATTAACACCCCGCTCTCTCTCTCTCTCTCTCTCTCTCTCTCTACTTATCCCCGTCTCTTAGGATGTCTCTGAAATAAAATCTGAGAAATTAACAAGGCACATGATGAGTACTAGACCCAACAGTATATCTGTAAATGTTGATCCCATGTCGGCACCTACGTGGAGGCAACTAGAGTCACATGTATGATAAATTTTGTACGTCGAGATTTCCAAGTATATATAAGCAAATAGTAAAGGAGAATTAAGGGGTAGCATGTGCGGTGCTTAGAAGTATAGGGACATGAGTATCATCACTGTAGGATTCATGCCCTAGGTTCTTACAACACTTGGTCTCTGAAATATATCGCCAAATGTATGTACGATGTTATTATAATACAATTGGTTCTCCCTTTTCATGGACAGCAAAAATACTGTGTTTTGTAGAAAAAGACCAAAGGTTTCGATTGGGCATCGTGCCCTGCTTCCCAATTAATGTTATGTTATGGTTATGTATATTTTTTAATTTATGGGTTATTTTGTAAAATAAAATAATTGAAACAACATATTTGGCCCCATGAGTGTCAACTTATGGGCTAGCATTCCATCTTAGATTTGCGGTATTTCATGTATGCATGTTGTGCCGCTTTCCACCATTTATTTATAATCTCTACTCGGCCTTCGGAAATTCGAAAAAGTACATAGAATAAATAAATCACTTTTCCATTTTAATTCACCTTGAAGTTGTTTTCTTCCACATACGAATTTAGGTAATTTTTTATAAACTGATTGGATTGGACCGGATCAAAGATACAAGTTCACTCTTAGCTCGGTAAGTATGTGCATAATTCATGAATATAAAGCAAAACATTTCCTATCCCTTCTCGAATTTCTACGTCTTATCACTTCTTCTCATAGTTTTGTCCCTTCCGATCCTGCTGAGTACGATCTAGTCCAGCCTTCTCAAGTGCTAAGCATCTATTAGCTTCTTTAATTTGTTTAATTAGAGTAATAGCATACTTTTTTGAAATGTTAACAAGATTTTGTATTTAATGATGTAGAACTCAAGCTCAGAATGCTTAAGTTAATTCTGGATGCACGCAATGTTAACGTGTATCTTCAGTTGTATATACAGAGAGGTTGAGTGAGAAATGAGAAAAAATGAAAAAATTTATTAATCTTCTTCTTTTTTGTTATTCAATTCTTGTTTATATATATATATATATATATATATATATATATATATATATATATATATATAACTATAATAACTTAACTTTTCTAATTAACTAACTGACTAACAGCTAGCTAACTAACAAATTTATTAATCAATATTACATTTATCATTATCAATTTTGGTCTTAAAAATGCATAAGACCAAAATTGAGATAGTAATTTGGATGCGTGCAATAGAGTGATTGAGGTTTCCATAATATGTCTATGTTTCCTTTTAGCTACCTCATTTTTTTCAAGGGTGTGTTGACAAGAGTGGTGATGGGCAATGCCTTTGTCAAGAAGAAATTGTTTCAAACGATTGCATGTATATTCCCCCCCCCCCCATCATTGTGTAGAGTTTTAACAGTAGTAGAATATTGTGTAACAAGAAAGGAATAGAAGGCAATAAACGTAGAGAACAAATCAAACTTATTGACTAGGGGAAACAACCAATAATAATGTGTACATTCATCAACAAAGATAATATAATATTTATAACCATCCACTAAGATACATGGTGCAGGTCCCCACAGATCAGTATGGATAGTGGCAAAGGGAGAAGTGAATTTATGATGATGCTAAGGAAAAGGCAGTTTGTTAACTTTCCCTACAAGACAGGGATGACACATCATAGGAGAAGAAGTTTTGGGAGCATGAATATGAGCTTTATTTAGCATGAGGGAGACAACAGAATTTATGGGATGTCCTAACCTATGGTGCCATAGATTGGATTGAACAAGTTGACCAATAAATGCTTGAGCTAGCGATGGCTAAGTGGAAAATGATGATGAAAAAGCATGGATAGGATATAGGTCATTACTGCACAAGCCTCTGTACAGAATCCTCCTTGTGGCTTTGTCCTGAATTCAAAAGCAAAATGCATCAAAAATAAGCCAGCAATTATTATCAAGGCAAAGCTAATGGACTGACAATAGATTCTAAGTTAATTAAGGAACAAGTAGCACATAATCCAACTTGAGTGGAGATATAGAAGAATTAATGATAGACTGACCAATATGAGATACTATCAAACCTTCACCATTGGCAATATAAATTATGTCTGTTGTTGGATATGGTAAGGCCAATGTCAAATAATTCAAATCTGTTGTCATATGATTGGTGGCACCAAAATCAGTGAGCCATACTTGAGATGATGCTGAAGCATTGGATGCTAGAGGTGCAGAGTTGAGCATGGTGTGTATGGTTTGCATACTAGGCTGTGAGTCTGGAAACTGAGTAGATGAGAATGAGAGATGTGGTGATATGAGGAATGTTGCATAGTTGATGATTGTGTGGGATAAGACTGTTGAGAAGGATAAACAGCAGTAGGATACATGCCAATATAGTTTGGTCCTTTGTCATTATAAAACCAAAACCAGGTAGTGTGATTAGGTCTGCCACATATATGACATTTGGGTTTCTTATAAGAAGAAGCATCACAAAATGGGACAATATGTCTCTCAGAATTGCATAATTGGCATATTGGCATCATGGATGCAAAATGACTTTGAAACTTCTTATCAAGGGAAGGGCTAAGAATGTCAGGATTAGAGTGTGGATGTTCATGTGCCATAGAAGAAAAAACCGGTATAGAGTGAAAGTGTCTAGCTCCCTGAGTAAAGCGACCTCTACTAGTGTTTATGTTCCCACTATAAGGCTTAAATCCTCTATTAACAGCATGAGATGAACTATGATTCACAGGAAAACCTGTAGTTGCAGCCATTGCTATCATTAAAGAAGTATGACCTGATGCCTCTGCAATCACTTCCTCTGCAAGCAACTGTGAACGAAAATCATAGAGTGAGATCACACTCTCACGTCCCCTTATAACACATCTGAATGTGTTATACTTGGTAAGCAAGCCATTTAGACCCAAAATAACTATATCTTCATTAGCAAAGTATACACCAACAGTCGAAAGATAGTCCCTAGCTTCTTTAATACGATGAAGATATTATGAAATCGAATCGGCTCCCTTCTTGATTGTTTGTAGATTATATTCCATTTGAAAAATGCTAGTTCTAGACACAGTTGAAAATTGTTCCTTCAATTAATTCCACAGATCCTTGGAGCTAGTGCTACCAATTACGCAAGACATAGCAATAGGTGATAATGTAGCAGTGATCAATTGCATGATGGCTCGGTTATGCGTTTTCTAGACTTTGAATTTATCATTTTGAGAAGAAGTGATTCCAGATTCGCATGAAGTTGAGTTGAGTTGAGGTGGACAATGAATGGATCCATCAACATATCCCATAATGCCATTGCTTTTAAGCAGAAGTTACATCTAAAAGTTCCAATTGAGGTAGTTTGAATCATCCATCTTGACATTAACAGATGTAGGAATAGAAGAGATGAGAGTTGTGATTGGAGATTGCAGAAGTTGAAGTTGTGAAGCAATCACCATTGAAAGGTTATTGGATTATCAACCAGAGATCAGAATGTAGAGAAGAAGCAGAGAGAATGCGGAAGCAATCAGAGAGGATCTTCAAGCGTGAGCTAAGAGCTCTGATACCATGTTAACGTGTATCTTCAGTTGTATATACAGAGAGGTTGAGTGAGAGACGAGAGAAAATGGAAAAACTTATTAATCTTCTTCTTTTCTATTATTCAATTCTTATTATATATATATATATATAACAACTTAACTGCATGTAACTAACTTTTCTAACTAACTGACTAATAGCTAACTAACTAACAGATTTATTAATCAATATTACACTTATCATTACCTTATGCATTGTACTCTAACACGCAAAACCATAGTGCAACAACCAAGTAAATGACATTTATGGGTTTGGTTGGTAACATATGAGGTGAGGAGAAGAGGTCTTTTGTTTTCTCATGGCATAGAATGTTAGGATCGGTTAGATATTTGCTAAAAGACACAGAACCCAATATTTAAAATTTAGTTCGGCAATTTATCTATATTATTTTTAAAGCATCTAATATTATTAGATATAGAGAAATTTACAATTACACAACAACAAAAGAGGAGGAAACTTAACTCAACTTTCATATCTCTCACTTAGCTTGCCACTACAAGCTATTGCCAATGCAACTCTATTTACTTCTCATTTTTCTCCTCTAAATTGGCTCTAGTTTGCTAATAAATGGTTCCTATTTATAGTATAGATGGGAGAACAAAAATCCTTATTTCTAGCCTCAATTCCAATATTAATGGAAAAAACCTAACCATGATTTCACCTAACAAATCATCTTCGAATTCGCAGCCATAAACTCTTCTAGCATATTTCAAGCCCATTTTTTACCCACGGTATATGTGATTGTCATTTGTGTCCATATTTTTAACAATCTCTCACTTGAAAACAAATGATACAAAACATGTCTTCAATCTCAATCTAAGAATTCAACTAGCTCTCTATTTTTTTACCATGGAGGCAACCTTTTAAAGCTAATACACACTTACGTTCATGCTTCTAGTATTATATATACTGCCATCAATAATGTCATACACTTCTTGCGAAGGCGCAACGTTACTTTTTGGTTAGTGTTGTGGAAGGGTCTTTGGTTGATTTAGGGAGTCATCACCTAGTATTATATTACTAGAAATCCTAACTAGTCTTTTATATATTCTAGACAAGGGACTAGTTAAGTAAATGAAGATATTAGCACTTTTAGTACGCCTTACCCAAGGAAGGTTGCATTGTTTTTTCTTCTTTATTTGCTTTGGTCTAATGATATTTCTATTTCTACCAGTCTATGATGGCGGGTCTTCTACGATAAACAAATCCTAGTTTTCTAGGTCAAGAACTTAGTCTAAAATGATGAGAAGTCCTTAATTACCATTGTGGCTTCTTTCAGGGTAGAAAAAAAAAAAAGAATTTTTAGCTATTGTATAATTCAAATAACATTTTAAATAAAATTCCTTGTATTTTTTTAAGCTTATATTATAAGTAAATGATTTGTATTATTCTTAATAATATTTTGGATACTAATCTCACACAAGTTTTCTTATCCTTATATTAAAGTGAGTTATAATAATAATAAAACTTATTTTTATCTAGAGAGTATTATCCACTTCTTACCCTTAGTCAGCTTTCACACAAAGGTCTTGACAGAGACTTCTTTTAAGGTATGGATAGTTAGTTCTGGCAACACTTCATCCTTCTTTTAAGGCTATATTTTCCTAGCATACCCTTTGACCTCTTCTTCCTCCAATGTGTTTATAGTCATTGCAAAACATTTACGACTAAGATTTTCTAGGCTTTTATCAGGTTGCATCACATATATAGCCTTTGGGAATGAAACCCTAATCAGAAGGATGACTAAATCTTCTTCATCAGGCTTTCTACCTTTAATTTTAGCCATTCTTCTCTCTTTTTTCATACCAGCAACTTATTTATAATCTTTCTTTTTGGGCCTGTATCCAAGCCTGAACCTTTGATCAATACATTTTATCTTCATTAGATTGACCCTTTAGCAACCATCCTTGTTGCTCTTGAAATCTTTAGCCTTTTAGCACCGTGTTCTCAAGGACCCATTCATTGTTCACAATCTTCTGCCTTGATGAATAGTACAACTATATTCTTTATCATAGAGACTGTTTCTTCAGCTTTAACAGTTACCAGCATCTTATTCATGATGTATTTCAAGCATTAATGTAAATATAACGTTATAGCCTTAATAGAATATATCCTTGACCTTCTAAACAACATGCTGTAAGAAGGGTGAATATCCATTACTTGCATCATCATTGAGAAAATTTATGGACCTATAGCCAATTCTATCTTCATTGTCCCCACTACTAGTCTTAGGGAACCATCCTAAGCTTTGGCTTTCATTGCACTTTGTTGCATATGTGATGGGTTTAAATGCATTATTCCAGCAAGTGTTTTGGTAACACACTAAGAGTTGAACCATTGTTAATAAGTACTTTACCAATCATTATAAGGCATTGCATTGCTTGCACATAAGAGTTTAGTCAATATCAATTTTGGTGGCCTATTTTTTATTAGTTGGACCTTACACACCTTCATCATCTTCCCTTAACTTTTTATCATCATTACCTTATCATTATTCTCCATAGCCTCAATCCTTAACTACTCTAAAGTCAACATTTTTTAAACCTTTTGGTGCAACTCAACTCATTCCTCAATATGATGAGCTCCTTGTTTATAAAACTCACAATAGTTGTGTCCTTTAAAGTGACTCATTAGATGACACTTAATGGCCTTCTTTAGAAATCTTGATTGTACTAACATGTTGTACAAATTTTTTTATAGATACTTTGAGCATCTTTTCTTTGCTACTAACTTCAACCATACTCACTCCATTGTTACTTGTAGCCTAATTAGGTAAAGGATTTAAATTAACATTAGGTAAATCCCTAAAATTTACCAATCTTATCTTGATTAATTTTAATAACATTTTTCTTGAAAGTGTAGTAGGTTTTAATGTTGTGGCCAATATTCACAAATTAATTATGGTTTATGTCAAACATGAAAATTTAGTTATAGTGGTGGTACAAGGATAAGAGATATATATGCCTCATAACTAATAACTTGGTATACAACCCCTTCAAAGGCATAACCATAGATGGTAGTTGTTCAAGGAAGTTTCTTGTGTTTTACCTTTGGTAGTTGTTTTGGTTATTGGATTGGTTTAGGGAAAAGGGCTTGGCAAAGTCAATGGTGTTTTTGAGAGGTGCATGTTTGAGAGTTATGGTAGTTTTATTTCTTGTCTTTATAGCCCTTCTAAGTTATTCTTTATACCTGCCTTCTAAGTTATTCATATCATTTTCTCTTTTCTTTCCCACAATGGTTTTCTTTCCCATTAGCTCAGTTATACGCCTAGACTTGATCCCACGTTCTATCCTTTTAGAAATCCTCACAACATTATAAAAATGTTGAGTTGAGCTTCCCATTAGATGCTCATAATAAAAGGAATTAAAGGTGTTGCCAAATAACATCACCATTTTTGTTTCTATTAGTAGAGAATAGACATGTGTTGTCATATCTCACTATCTTTGCTCATATACCCTCACAGAATTTTGGTTTCCCATCTCTATGGCCATCAGACTGGTTTTATTAAGTAAAATTTCCAGATTGAATTTATATTGGTTTAAGAAGGCACTTGCCAAATCTTTTCACTTCTTAATCCTGGCATTATTCAGTCTGATATAACAACTCAAGGCAAACCTTATAAGACTATCTTTAAATAAATAGATTGGCATTTTATCATTGTAAATGACTTTGGCCATCTTATTACAGTATAACTGAAGATGAGTGTTTAAGCATTCTATCCTTGTATAATTGACGAATCCCAACACTCTAAACTCCTTTAGTACCATAATGTTTGGTACTAAGCATACTTCTGCTACTTATACAAGGTAAAAAATATCATCTCCTTCAATTACCCTTAATCTTTCTTCTAGAGCAACTTATTTATCACACTTTATGGGACCAATAGATATATCATCAAAGGATCTTTCAGCTATTAAATCCATAGTCATAAGAGTTTAAGTTGATTGGACAAGGATAACAAGGATAAAATATTGCTTAATTGTTAAATTTACCCCTAGTGTTTGAGGTGTATGAAAGGCATAAGTTGTTGGTGCTTCTATAAAAGGTTGTGCCAATATTTCCTCCCTATTCTTTTACTTTAAAAATTGCGTAAGTAGGCTAGTTGTTTAAGCAACTTCATTCTTCACAGTAACTCACTTTGATCATGTGATTCCAGATGAGCCCTTTCTTTGTTTTTTTCTTTCTCTCAATCAGGTGTAGTAGACTTTAAGGTAAAGGACCTATGTTTCACAACCTATAATGCATATGAAATTTTATAAGTGAATGCGTGATTTGCATGTTTATGATACATATGCTAACGTATATTAGATAAGGATCTAGAATTTCCAAGAATGATTGATGCTTGTCACTTTACTTGCATAACGGGCAAGTATTCTTTTTTAACATTTCTTGTCAGGAGTAATTATATCCAAGTTGTTATTTTGAATCATGCATATCAAGAGAAAAATTTTATACAAAAGATAAGTCAGAACCCTTTTCATTAATAAGATTGATGAGTCCAATATATTTTTTAGAAAAGAAAAATACAAGAAAAAGAAAAAATACATCAGTCTTTTTCTTCAACCACGTCTCTAGCCAAAGGTAGACAGGTAAAGCTATGATTCTCAATCTTAGCTAGAAAAGCATTGGTCTCAACTAACCTTTTATTATAGTATAGGGTGTCCCCTCTAACTTTTCGAGCATCGATAACATACTTGGCAGCTTCATCCATTTGATAATCTTTCTTGGCCATCTTCATAATAAGCAGCAAGTTGTTTCGATCCAAGGCATTGTTATTGACGTCAATCTAGTTTTTATGTTTTTCCAATGCTATTAACTTCTCTTTCAAGTGCTTTATATTTTCTCTTCCCTTGTAGAGTTTTACTCTTAACACCTTGATTTCATTTTTTTTTTTTTTAATCATTAGATATGCTTCAATAGCTTTGACTACCTTCCTTTTTCCTCTAACCCTTATTGCTTCTTCGGCTAGTTATCTTTCAATCATCATTTTTTTTTTTGTTAAGATCCTGATATTTCTCAACATTACAATTCTACTTGAACTCGTGCAAATTTATCCTAATAATATTCAACATTTCCTTTACAGTCATTGAAGTTAGACTTCAATGCTTCAAGTTCAAAGCTATTTCGCATCCAATTTAGACTTAATTCTCCTCTTTTTCTCACATTATTCCCTTGTGGCCTTCTTTTAACCTAATAGTAGCTCTAGAATTGTTATTCTTGTGTCATGGGATTGAACTTGCTTGTCTAGAAATGCCCTCCCTTTGTCTTATCCAACAACATTACTTCTAAGGTTGCCTTGTCTCTTTTACTCTTACTCAACTCTGTTTAAAGTTTTTCTACTTGCTCTCTTAAATCTTCTTTATTGTTGACCCTTTTTCTTTTGACGAGCTTTTTTATAACTTGCGAAGGTCCAACTTTAGAATACAACATCCTAGGAACAATAGTTAGGGTCACATTCCTCCATCTTGTATACTCTTTAGATGTGCTAGGCAAGAGACTGGTTGCATAAAGGAAATGTATTAACACCCTTAGTATGCCATACCTGAGGTAAGTTGCAATATTTTTTTAATCTGAAAGAACCCTCAATGATAATTGAGAACATTTCACCATTTCCATACCAAATTCTTGACATAAAAAACCATGGTTTGTTCATCGTAGACTAGTAGAAATGAAAACATCATCAGACCATAGCAACCAGTAAATGAGTTGTATTATTCTCAATAATATTTTGGATACTAACCTCATACGAGCTTTTCTTATCCTTATATTAAAGTGAGTAATAATAATTTATCATCCCTAATAATATTTTTTAAACTAACCATTTTTAGATTTTTTTTATCATTATATTAAAAGTGGATAGTATTTTCTTGCCAAAAATAATTTTTTAATATTTTTGAAATATAAGCCAAAATCCTTTGGAATTTTGCAAACTTATTGTAAAATCTATGCAATATTTTTAAAACATGCTAAAATATTTTAGATTTTAAAAAAATTCTCAAGTAATTTTTAGGATTTTTTTTCCATATGCAAGGAAAAAAGAAAATATTTTTATTATTTATTATTTTATTTATTTATGCTTTGGAAAAAACTCATTTTTTCATGAAATAAAATTGCACAAAACAGGCTTAATAGGTGTTTGTCAAACACACCTTTACACCAAACCTTTAACAAAAAGATAGTAAGCCAAACAAGACCTTAGCCATTTGACCAGAATTTGACTCGACTTTGACCTAACTGGGTTGACCCAATACCATTGGTTCAAACATAAACTAAATTGCAGACCATTGGTTTTAATTGAAAACTAAACCAAAAATTAAATCAAAACTTGAAAAAAATAGAAAAACTCAAAAAAACAATTAACCAAAAATGGATCATACTAAAAAAAAATAATAAAAAAAGAAAAAGAACACGAAAAACATTCATACCAATTCCAGTAACATAACTCTCCAACCAATCCAGATATGATCAAAACTAGGCCATAAACATGTTGTAAATCAATCAATGATCAATAACGTCGCATCTATTCATTTTGATTATCAAAAAATCATCATAATTTGATCAAAATAGGTTTCGATTCTAAACTAAAACCACATGATTAAAACCCATTAAAAACTTGTTATTGATGCAAATAAACCTAAGATTATTAACTAATCAAGTAACACGAAGTTTAGTGCAAATAAATGGATAAAAAATTATCCAAATCATAAAGCTAAGATAATGTTATTCCCAATAACACGAAGAACACTACCTAACAACCCAAAAAAACTCAACACACTGTTAAACCCCTAAAATCAACTTCTAGCCCTTTAAACACACTACTTTTGGTCCTTACGAACTACATTACCAATATCAAATATAGTTGAATCAAAAGTACTAATAAAAAATATCAAATCATCAAAATCATGCATTAGATTCCACCTTCATAACTACAACCCTAATAACAGCAAACAACAATATCAAATTTAGATTCAAAATTGATTCTCTAAACAACTTGACTCCCAAATCAAGCTTAGGAATCAAGAACATCCACTAATAAAAAAGACATTAAACACCTACTTCCATATTGGTATAATAAAAAAAAACATTTTATTTCTGCAAAATAAACATTAAGAAATTCCCTAAACATTCTAGTAAACAGAAACAAACAACTCATATCAAAATTAAGTAAAGAAAACAACATTTCATGCATTAATCAAAATATAAGATCAATACAATGTATCACCAAAAACAAGTTCAAAACATCATTAAAACAGGTAATAAAGAGCTAGAAGTGTGCCTCATGGACATCACCTATTAGATTAGAAGAGTTTTTTTATATATCTTTCAAGCTCTAACAATTTCTATTTCCTTTTCTTTTCCAAGCTTGCTACTTTCTCTCAAAGTTGAGGAAATCTTTATATTATGTTTTTAAACCTTCATACTTGGAATTCATTTATCCTATCTTCCTCTCTCTTTTTTCTCTCCTAATTTCTGCTACTCTACCATGATTTTCAAAGGGTATTTATAGGGTTTCAAGCTAGGATTTTGTTGGATTCAATCAAAGATTGATCCTCCTTCATCAAAGTTTGGCTCTCTTATTAAAATGAGAGAGTTTTAGGTATGTTTTACAGATGTGGGCTTTATACCTTTGTTAGTTTTACAATTGTGGTTTTGTAATAAACTTGGTTTTGGAGATTTTGGTGTTTTTGTTAAACTTGGAGACGAATGAGCTTGTTTCTGGCCTTTTAATCTTGAGAGAAACATGGCCAACCTTTGCTAGGAATCCACTAAGAAAGCTTGAAGTGTGATAACACAAAAAATACTAGTGGTTTTACAAAATGGGTATCACATCCATAGATGACTAAGTTACCTAGCTTTGAGCTTTGTCAGAGCAACTCTGACATCATCATCGTTGAAGACCATCTAAAGTCGATAGAGGGTGTGCACCTCTTTCGTTTAGATCAAACCATGATCAATTTGGACGTATGTAGTTTCACATTCATTCACTTGAAAGTTCTAAATCGAGCAGCTCAGAATCTGCCAACGCAGTGAGGCTAATCGAAGACAAGATGTTGTTGATATTATTGGAGAAAATAGGATGCAAATATTCAATGAGAGCAGCTGATCTTTGTAGAAGAGGTGTTTCTAAGTCAAATGATGGCAGTTACAGCCTCTAAGGTGGTCAGAAATATCACATTTATTTGCCTGAAACTGCCTATTCAATCAGCCAAACTACTAAACAAGAAGATACATAATGGCCAAACAACACTTTGTCTAGGCCACACCCTAAAAATTAAGGTTTAGATTTTGGATTTTGCTAAATTTTAATTAGTATTTTTTTTTTTCTTCCAATTGCACTCAAGATTGCCTCTTAACTTTTATTTTTTTTATGCAATTTCACCCTTGTCAAAACTCAATTGTTAGCCTCAAAGTTTAAAACCTTTTCCAATTAGATCCTTGATTCTTGATTTATGAAAATTGACCCTCAATCAACAAACGAACATTTAATCTCTTTAATTTTACCCTTGGTTTGATTAATTGGACCCCTATATTTACGTGCCTTCTTTTGGTTTAGTCATTGGTTTTGGATTTCTTTAATCAGGTTCCTAATTGCTCACCAAACTTTAATATTTATTCTGTTAAGCCCTCATTTGACCAAACTAACTCTTTAAAATTATAATTTGATCCTCAGACTTTAATTTCTTCCAATTAAAGTCTAAATTAACTTCAAAAATATTTTTTTTTTCTTGTAATTAGACCCTTAATAAATTCCAAATGAATCCTTAGACATCCAATTTTGAATTTGTCTTCCCCAAATTGAATTTTTCTTGTTAATAGGGCCTTCATTAGTTAAAATTGAATTGTAAATTTGGGTAGTTTGATCCTTCTCAACTAGTTTTTGGCAATTTTTTGGACATTCATCATGTTCTTCACACTAATGTATATATTTTTTTATTTTTCCAAATTTTTCTTTTTAATTGTATTTTTTATTTTTTTTAATATTTATATAGGATCTAAAAATAGGTAACAACAAAGAGCTCACCACTATTACAAAAGTTTACTCATTCATGAGTTTGTACATGCTCTTGACCCTACCTAGTGGTCACACTTTATTTCTCTATAAGTCATTCACACTTCTTTAAGAATAAATGTTTACTAGCTTATTGAACTTTAGGATGAGGGAAATATTCATAAAAGTCAATTAAGAATTTTTCTCAATAATCATCTTAGCTAATACTTTACCTATGGCTATACAAATACTATTGTATCCATTCATTTGTATTTGAGTATTTCTATCACTAAAGTCAATTAGCACACCTCTTCTCACACTAGAGAATCACTCAACTAGATTACTTGTCACACCACTTCTGAAAAATTATCCATGCTTATCTATGGCACAATGCTTCAACAGCAATATTGGTTATGAGAAGATTTGTCCTTAAGCTTACACCATGACCTCACACCTTTTCACCAAGGAGCCTGTATTCATTGTTAAATGACGATTGCATCCTCTTTCCATTAATATCCCTCGAAGTGCTCCAATTCTATATCACCATGTGCATTATAGGAGAGATCATCGTCACTAATCATATGGAGTTTATGCTTCTTTCATTGTGGTGCTTATTATTCCATTCACACTTCAAACCAATTTATCTTCTTCTTTAATAATAAACGATTGTACCTCTTCAACTAGGTTTTAGACAATAACTTATCTTCTATCCTTGCATGTATTGGAAAGGTCTTTGCATTGTCTTTATTGAGAGCATAAGAGAATTTTTACTATACATTCTTTTAGCTTAGTCTCTACAACAAGCTTCACTAGAAACACATCATCTGATTGCACATATCATGTCAGATATATTTTTGGTACATATTTTGTCTCATCTTTTAGGTGTCAATACCATGTTGGATCCTACGAGTACTTCTACAGCTTTTTCATATTTCTTTGTGTAATAGTTTTTCACCAAGTTTTCCTATTACTTGCTTAAGTTTAACAACAATTATTCCTATCACAAATATGGTGCCAATCTTAGTTAATTAAAGTTAGCATCTTTAGAGAAATCACATCTCCATCATATCCTTGAACATGTGAAACCCATTTGTCTCTTTATTTCACTATGAAAAAAAATATCATGTGAATAATACCTCTACCCAGCAAGCTCCTAAGAAATATTAGAGGGGTCACAAATAGTTCCGCTTAAAACCCAATCTTTTTAGACAAAACGTTTTAGGCTCGTATCTATTTATCATCCTAACTTTTTATATATGAAATCATATGCTAGCTATGTTATGACTATCCTTGATAGTTCTTTCATCGCATACTCCAGTTTAATTTATATATACTCAGTAAGACTATCAATGCTACAAAATCATCAAGATAGGCCTTTCATTCTTTTTCACTCTACACCTTAATCTTTTACATTCCACAAGTCTAGGTGTTTAGAGTACTCAATTCTACCTTCTTCTCAATGCTACTTAAATCTCATAACTTACCATTTCAACACATACATTTATCTAATGTGCATGATTTCTTCATCATCATCATCGATCACCAAGATGACCTTCAAATGCTCTTTATATGGACATTGCATCTCATTATATATCCACCAACACTTTCATTCTAAATTTTAATAATTAAACTATACTATTATTTTATAAATGATCAAACTAGTTGGAAAAAAAATATAAAATCACCCAAATTGCATTTCAAACAGTTTAGATTTGATCCATACAATTCTAGCCTAATGAACAACCTAAATTGAACAAAACACTAGTTACATATAGGATCACCTATATTGGATCACTATCATTGGCTTCAATGGCTTGGCTCGTAATCTGCTCGACTTGGCTCAAGTCCATCTAGGATTACTAATGACATGAATGGTAGGGGACATTATTGATGCAACTACTGACTAGACTAATAATGTGTCATATGACACCACACTTGCATCATGAATATTTTAGGTCAACTCTATTAGGTAGGGTCAACATGTTGGGTGAAGAAGACGTGTATGGCATATAGTCATACTTAGGTAGCTTCCTTGGAGATGAGTATAGGCGTGTGTAGCCATGTTGCACATTGATTTTTCATGTCATTTTCTCAAGTGTGCTCCTATTGGCTTTCTCTTCATGTTGGTATATTCAAAACATATTTTTTTACCACTTTCATTTCTTGGAAAAAATCAAACATCTATTATTTTCTTAGCTTTGATACTAATTGTTAGAATCAATTTGATTTTTTCCAAGAGCTTGAACACTATATTTAACATGGTTCAACAACTTTTCTATATCCATAGAGTAGTCAAAATGGAAGATAATAAAACTTAACTCCCATCTCTATCACCCAACTTGCCATTACAAGCTACTCCCAATACTATATTATTAGTATAGTTGTCAGACTTAATTCCTAGATTGACCTAAATAAAGGTATGGGTTATTGAGACTAAGTCAACTCCATCGAATCAACTTGGGTTAATAGTTTTTATTAGAACTATAATGTTTTGTTCTTTCATTTTTTTTCTTAGCTTTCAATTGGGTTACTAAAACTCAATTAGGTTGAATGAGTGTAGTCGAGTCAATGTTTTGTCAAATTCAAGTTTAGGATTTCTAGTTTTTTGGATCAACACCTCAAACATTTGAGGTTTAAAAACTATATTTTTTAGTTGATTTTTACTTGAAAAATGGACAAAAGTTGAGATTTCTAAGGTGATACATTTGTCCTACAACTGAGCTTCTTGTCCCAACATATAGTGCTATATATAGATAAATTTCAAGGCCTACATCACACAGAAACACTCCTTGTACAATCTCTCAAACCCTATTATCCTTATAAGGTGAGTTTAGGTGGTTAATGTGCTCGCAGAGGTACCCTTAACTTCCATCTTAATGTAAATGCGGTGGGGGTCTCTCCAGAAATGGGTGGGGTTTTGGTTGTAATGTTCTGTGCCTATATTATTATTTAAAAAAAAAAAAAAAAAGAAGCTGAATGACACATGAATTATTGCTGTTGAATCTGCCACGTGCACGGTTATGAATTATTGATCACAGTTGCCGACGGTGCCTGTTACACTGTACAAGATTTTAGTGCGGTCATTCACAAGTCCTTCTCGTTCAAGTGAAAGTTTGACAATTTAAAGGTCAATGTGAGTGGTGGAATGGGTTTAGCAGGTCATGTCATTGTATCGATACCTTGATGATTGGAGGATAATTTTGTTTAATTTCACAGCACTAGATCATTTTGGAGTACCCTAAGATTCTTCCCTTTTCAAATTTAATTATCATAAATACATAAATATCTAAGTAAGTACAACTTATAACATGGTGACAAGTGGCCTATCTGTTGTGGGCAAGGTTTGCCCCATGCCCATCCTGCAAAAATCACATGGATTGCTATCTCGTTGTAACTAGTTATGGGAACCGTATTTTATTATGGGCTGGGTAAAAAACAATTTGTTAAAAAAAACATATACATTCAAGTTTTTAATTTCTTTTTTAAATCCTAATAATAAATCAAAAAAAGCTTATAAGAACTATTTGTGTCAATAAATACAAAAAATAAAGTGTTAATGCGTCTATTAAACTCGTTTATCTGCAAGTTGAATAATTTTTTTTTCAACACAAAAGAATTAATATGTAGGTATTATTAACGTATTTTTTTACATCAAGTAATTAAAAAATATAACCGTGAATCACAAAGTCAACACTTATATTTAATATAATATAATATAATATAATATAATAAAGATAATATGCATTAATAAAAATATGCATGATCTTAAACTAATTTTTATTATAGCTGGAAAATGAAACAATGCTATAATTGTTACAGTGAAATATCATTTTTTTAGTCTGTGTAGAATAAATTTCAAAAAACAAAAAGTGTAAAGAAAAAAAAACATTAACAAAATTATAAAAGAATAAAAATATATAAAAAAAGGTATAAATAGGCCAAGTGTATATATATCATAAAAAAAGGTGTAAGGAAAAAAAGTAAAAAAATACATTAAAATCATGAATTTGACTCGGGGGTTATCATTTTTTTGAAAAAAAAATACCAAGTATGCATTATGATCCAATGTGTTTTTTTACATTAAAAATTAAAAATATTATTTGAAAAGCCTATGCAATAACTAATTAAATAAATTGATAACTATTTATATAAATAAATAAATAAAAGTCGTTAACAATAAGAAAGAAACTGTAAAGATGATATATTTACCGGAAATCATGTTTACAAAAATATTTTATTTAAATAAATAAAAGAAAATCCACCCTAAAAAACTCATGACTTAAATGATAAATACAAATAAAAATGACTAGATAAACTCACGCCATAAAAACTATTATGAAAGGTTGAACACATCAAAAAAATATAAGGAATAGAAACCTGCTGATACGATGGAAACATATAAAAAATACATTGAGTGAACCCGGTGCTCAACCTGGGTGAATAAATCAAACACATGACCTATTACATGAAATTAGGATGACCTCATATATAGCAAAGCAAAAATAATACCAGTAAAAAAACATTTGAAAATAAATGCTTTAAAAAAATATCAAAGTCGACCCGAACTAATTTTCAAATATATGATGCGGGTTGTGAGACTAGGGTGACCTCATTAAAGGCAAACCTAAGAAAATAAATAAGTAATATTCTTAACCAAATAAATATTGAGGGATGAAATTGAGTAAAAAAAAGTCAATGAAAAAACAATGCAAACAAAACAAATAGAAATTAAAAGAATTAAGACTAAATTCAACATAAACCAACTGAAATTAAATGTTAATGGAAACTTTAAATAAAATTAAATGTTTAGAGATGAAATTGAAAAAAAATAAATCAGTTAAGAAAATAATTAAAAATAAAGAATTGGCACCAAACTTGACATAAAAATTTAATGAAAATAAATGCTCAATGATGAAATTAAAGAAAAGCAAATAAATCAATAAAATGATTGAAAACAAAAAAAAAATTACAATTAAAAAAATAAGGATAAAATTTGATAATAAAAAAAAACTAACAAAATCAAACAGTCAAGGATGAAATAAAAAATAAAACACAACTATAAACAATCAATGTAAATAAAACAATTGTAATTAAGAGAAAAAGCACTGAATCAAAAGAAAAAAGAAATTGAAGGGTAGATATAATTTTTTGTATGAATAGCATGCATTCCAAGAAAGAAAGAAAAGGAAAAGAAAGAACAACAAATAAAATTCAAGTAGTGTCAAACAAGACCTCACTATTATACATGCAACACCTAGAGAGGAAAAGGAAACTGAGACGCATCAAATGATATGTCGGAAGCTTGATTTCAAAATCTTCATCAGCCACACACAACGCTCGAAGGTGGCAAACATCAACACCTTTTTTATCATGTGGACAAACCCAAAAATACCTTATGACTAAATAGCAAAAACAAAAAATCATTTATGAATTACACCAAAGGCTTTGAAACCAAGGCTAAAAAATTTGAATGGCAAGGGTAATAGAGTAATTCAATTGTTCATAAAATTATATATAAAAAGTGAAAATGCCTCTAGGATTAAATAATAAAAAAATCATTAAAAAATGACAATCAAGCCCCTAAAGCTAAGGTTAACAAATTTGTATAATAAAGATACATGTGTAATTTAATTGTTCATGGTAAAATTAAAATAACTATATGCCTCCTATTTCAAAGATTTTGATTTTTATTCTTTAAGGGAAATATGATAATTGCACTGTTATTAAAAAATTATAAAGTAGTGTTGCCTCTAAACAAATATACAAATTACAAATTAATTGTATGTAAAGACCATCCTACCCTTCAAGTAAAGCTTTTAAAATTAAAAAAATTAGGAATAAAAGTATAATTTCACTGCAGCTCTAGACATATTTCACTGTGGATGAGCTACAATAAAAAAATCGGGTTTAATATTTTACATAATATTAATATTTTGACATGATCTTTGGTTATGCTATCAAATTTCAATTCAGGTAAGGCAATTGTATGTTTTGCCAACAATTCCTAAAACCACATAATGAATTTTTTCAATTTACATGATAGCCCAAAGACCAAAAACAAAATATTTATAACTGTATTATGTATGCATGAATGAGAAATATACCCAGTTTAATAAAGCAAATTAGAAAGAAAATATGATGTGATTTAGAAATTTTATAAAAACAATTAAAAAAAAACTAGTTGACTACATAAATAAATTAAAAAAAAATGTGTGGCCCCTCATATAAATTGATTGGTTATTTGTAGTGTTTACAGTATAAAATGACATTAGAAAAATATCTGCGATATTTTAATTGTCCATGATATAAGATCGTATTATTAGAGGTAAACATTGAATTATCTCAAAAGTAATTATGGTACTTTCTCATCACCCGAAGACTTGAAAATGTAATTATGGTAAACATTTATCTTCAGTTGCAATTCGAAAACACATTATATTTTGTAACCAAATTTCTTTTTTGGCAAATGCAACGTACGTTCTAAATACTCATCTTATTTTTAGCGCAAGCAAGTTTCTTCCACCAGGAGAAATCTACATGTAATATTCTTATCAAAAAATCATCTCAACTTAATAATTTAAATTTTTAGATGAAGTTCAATATATGATTTATATTATTCTTTAATATATTCCCTCAAATAAAAATCTTTTAGACTTGAAACTTGTATAAGTTCACATTATCTTGTGCTTAATTTTTATCAAATAAATAGGGATGATAAGATTCGAACTCTTGATCATTTAGTCATCAAAACTCTGATATCATATCAAAGAATCATCTCAACCTAATAGCTTAAGTTTTTAAGTGAGGTTTCAAGATATGATTTATATTATTCTCTAACAATCTTTTCGTATAATATTTTCACTTGATTATGTTCAATATTAAACATGTAACTAAGAAAATAATACAGGATTATTAAGTAAATAACTAGTTTAGGCTTTAAAGGGGATTTAATCATATTTTGATTTGATCTTAGACCTATTGTTGCCATAATTATTCAAGCCTAAGGTGCTCATTGGTTGTCATTCACGCAACACTTCATTATCATTGATAATTAGCAAGTTCCATATTAGTAAGCCGTCATCATCAGCCATCACAACAGAATAAATATTGCAATTAATCTTGTCACCATCACCATCTTAAAGCTTTGAATCTATGATATTATTGTTTGGTATATGCTAGGTCTGGGGGCCGTGGTTGGCTACGGGCCGGATCAAAATCCAACCAAAAAAAAAAATATGAATGTTACTTTTTTTTGTTTCTTACACGTGATAAAATATTTAAAATAAAAATGAAAAACTTGATAAGTATATTAGATAAAATTAATCGACAACCATGCCCGTTATTAAATGAAAAACAAGTTGGTGTGACTTGTTAGATATAATGGGTCAAGAGTAAACTAGTAGTTGATTTTGTTAAAAACAAATTAATGTCATTTTTATTTTAACCCATAACTAACCATAGTTCAAATGTGAAACAATGGGTTATCTAAGGATTAAACCATACAAAATACTTAGAGAGTGAAATGAAAAGATAGCAGCATTATATTGACTTGTGCTAACTTGTAAAATTGACGACTCAAGTAATAGACATGAACACAAAAAGCTGGCCCAATTGAACAATTCACCTCTTTCTTTTTTCTTTTCTTATTCTTATTTTGGCTAATCCTTTAGCTGGTCTCAACTGACCTTGAATTCAACTAAAGAGTAGAGATGAAATTTTAACAATAAGTAAACATTAAATGATAAAATTAAAAAAATAATAGCTTTAAAAAAAAAAAAAAACAAACCCTGACGAATCTCCTAGACTGAGATTAATCTTTTAAATTTGTAACCTGTGAAATCCTAAACACTGGTTTAATCAAGAAGCTCAATTTCCAACCAATTTAATATTGGAAGATGAAATTATATAAAAAAATCTAAATATAAAAAAAATTTCAAAACAAAAAGAATGAGGATCAAATCACATAGAAAAAAAAAAACTCAAGGAGGATGAAAGTATAAAAAAATTCAATTCTAAAAATCATCTAAAACAAAACAAATGACAATTAAAAGAACGGGGATCAAATATGATAATAAAAAGTCAAAGAAGAATAAAATTGCAAAATAAATAATTGTTGAATGATAAAACTAAAAAAATATTAGCTTAAGAAAAAGATGGGGGACCAAGTAATCCAATATGAATCTTCTAAACCTGAGTTAATATTTCAAACTCGGAATTCATGAAATCCTATACTTGAGTTCAATCAAAAAGTTTAATTTTCCATCAATTTAATATTGAAGGATGAAATCGTTAAAAAAAAACATCAAAGAGAAAAAAGAATTTCACAAAAAGAAAATGAGAACTGAATCACAAAGGAAAAAAAAATCAAAGAATTATGAAATTATATAAAAAAAACTTCAATTCGAATAATTTTCTAAAACAAAACAAATAATAATAATAATAATAATAATAATAATAATAATAGGGATCAATATGTTACATAGTAAATTAAAGGATAAAATTGAAAAATAAATATAATTCTATAAATTATTTTTAAAAAATAGTAATTAAAAAATATACATTAAATTTAAAAATAAAACAAATCAAAGAGCTAATTTAAAATTTTAAAGTGCAACGTTCAGAAATCAAGTGAATTGAGGGGAAAAAATCAATCATCACTAAACTAGAAGTTATAACATCACACGCGTCATCGTGGAAAGGAGGAGCCGCCAAGATGAACATAACCAGACTAAGAAAGCCCGACATTGATCTTCAAAAGCTTCCAAACACACCGAAGCTTGAAGACGACTATGGATTTCACCTTTATGTTTTAGATTATTTGTTATACAACTTCATTTCGCCGATAAACCCTAATGGGGAGAAAGATTTGTTCTGAATACATGAATTTATTAGATTTTCAATCAACTGCTTCAACTTTTATTTTTTTCAATAGAGTGTTTGAACTCTTGATTTATGATCTATCATGACAGAGGCATAAGTGATTTATCTAAGAACCTGCCATTTAATTCTCTAACTGATCATCGGAGGACGTACAAGTAGCATGCAGTTGCTAGCTATCTTTTTCATGAATATCATCAAATTGTAAATTGTAGTTAATCTAATATTCAATTTTTGAGCTTATTTAAAAGTATGATTGCAATTATTTCTTAAAGAATTTTTCATACCAAAATATATTAATATAATATTTTTTATTTTTTAAAAAATTATTTTTGACATCAACATATCAAAATAATCAATTAAATTTTATTATTTGTCACATACTCCTCTTGATATAAAATTGCCAAATCTAAGGGACGAATCCAGACTTTGAAAAATGAGGTGGCCAGAATATAAAGTTTTGTTTTTGAGGGGGTCATTAAATTAAAGTACCTTTACAAATTTTATAAATCAAGGGCTATTTTGAAAACGTGTAGTTTATTTTTTAATTTAATTTAATTTTATAAATCAAGGGTGATTCGTATCTACTCAAAGGTGTGAGAGATTGTAAAATAATTTATTTTAATTTATTTTGATCAGTTTAGTATTTCAAGTCATGGAGTATTTCAACATTTTTCTTTTTGCTAAATAAAGTGCCATAATTTGTGGTTTGATGGTTAACAATATATGTAGATTATTTACTATTCCTTGTCTAAATGTTCACAGTTACTTCATCTTATTCATGATATTGATAGGCATATCAAATTTAGGTATTTGTATCTTTCATTTGATAAGACTAAAGCACTTGATGTGTTTAAGACGTATAAGGCTAAAGTATAGAAATAAATTGAAAAGACCATCAAGATTACAAGGTTGGATAGAGACGGGGAGTCTTATGGAAAGTAAAAAACAAAAATGTCAGGTACATTTGCATTTGCAAAGTTCTTTAAATATCAATAAAAATCAAATACTCCTACCTATGTCATTTTCGTAATGCTTTATCTATTAATTAAATTTATAAAAAATTAATTATAGTATGTATAAATTAACCCGAACATCTTGTAAAAAAAAAAAATAAAAAAGGCTAAAACAAGCCTTCCAAAAATGATATATCAAGTTTCACAATAGAATACAATAGAAATAGAAAGGTGGGCTAGTGCCCATAACTTAAGGCTCAAATGTTTTGGTAGTAAATAAAAGGCTTTGTTGGGCCTATTTTAAAAATTATGTCTTGGTTCTAAAAATAAAAATCATTACCCGGAAATAAATACAGCAATTATCATGGATACCAAACCTCAATATTATCTAAATGGTGTAGGGGAATCACTGTTTTCCCACACCTAAATCACTGTGGATTACAACAGTAATCCACAGTGCTTTCTTTTGTTTTTTTTTTTTGCATTTTTTCATTTTTTTTTTCAACTTTCCTTCATTTTTTTTTCAACTTTCCCTCATTTTTTTTGTTTTTTTTTTCTCTTTTTTTTTTCAAAATTGCTTTCCTTTTTTTTTTTTCCAACTTTCCTTTTTTTTTTTTCCATTTAATTTTCTTTTAAAATGTTTTCTTTATTGATTTTACTTTTTAAATATTGAACTGATTAAAAATTTTGCTTTGTAATTTTTTTCCTTTAAAATATTGTGGATTGCTATAGGTGTTTTTCCAATTAGTTTTTTCTATTTTATTTTTTTATTTTTTTCAAAATTATATTTGTTAAATTTTTTTTATATTGAACTGATTAATAATTTAATTTTGTAATTTTTTTTCTTTAAAACATTGTTGATTGCTACAGTTTTTCTCTGCATGGTTTTCTTTGTTTTTGTTTTTGTTTTCTCCAAAATTATCTTTTTTTATTTTATTTTTTTTAATATTGAGCTAGTTAAAAATTATAGTTACAATATGTGAGGAAAGCACTGTAACTTTCCTTGCAAATTACTGTGGATTACTACAGTGTTTTTTCTCATGTGATTTTTTTCTATTATGTTATGTTTTTTTTTTCTAAAATTGTCTTTGTCAGTTTTATTTTTTAAATATTAAGCTATTTAATAATTGCAATTACAAATAAATACAAGTTTTTCCTTACAAAACACTATGGATTGATACAATTTTTCCTTACATGGTTTTTTTCCAGTTTCTTTTGTGTTTTTCTTTTTTTGTAATATTTTTTTTAAATTATCTTCGTCAATTTATTTATTTTTAATATCGAGTTGGTTAGAATTTAACTTTGTAATAAAGCTTAATCATGTGGAGAAAGCACTATAGCTTTCCTCACAAAACATTGTTGAAAATTACTATTAAAAGTCATTATAAATAATGTTAAATCATGTGGGGAAGCACTGTAGCTTTCATTACAAAACATCGTGTATTGCTACAGTGTTTCCAATATGATTTTTTTCCTTTTTTTGTGTTTTCTTTTAATTTTTTTTTCTAAAATTATCTTTGTTGATTTTATATATTTTTAATATTGAGCCGATTAAGAATTTAGCTTTATAATTTTTTTCTTTAAAACACTGTGAATTATTGCAGTGTTTTCCCATATGATTTTTTTATTATTTTTTTCAAAATTATCTTTGTTTATTTTTTAAAAAAATATTAAGTTGGTTAAGAATTATAATCACAATAAAGTTAAATCATATAGGGAAAGCGTTATAGTTTTTTTTCCAACTAATTGTTTTTGCTTTTTATTAACAGAAAAGCTAAATCATGTGGCGAAAGCAATGTATCTTTCCTCCCAAAACATTATGGATTGCTACAAATCATTTTGTTCAGTCTCTAAGTTTTGATCACCAACACAACTTTTTTTCCCGTCATGAAATATTAGCTTCATCATGTTTTTAGTTTCTATTACTTATCTAGCGCTAGTTCACAATCATAACACTATTAAATATATTTATTTTATAAACCCGTAACAGCGCGTGGACATGCATCTTGTTTATGTTGAAAAGGAACTCCTGTGTGCATGAATGAATAGCCGTCAAAGCAAACCACTCAAATATGTTGATACGGTAGAATTTAGAATATATGAGCTTTTGGATCTAAACTAGTGATGTGCCAGTGCTATGCTTCGCGATTCATAATATCTTTTTGAGGACTATTTTTGGTTGCCATTTAATTTTTTATCCTATTTTTAAAGTATTTTCAAGATAAAATAAAAAATAAGCAAAAACCAACAAATACCCCTAAAAAATATGTTCTTGATGTATTTTTGTTGTTTTCAATATTTTCAACATTTTCAATGTTGTCTAAAAAAAATTCAAATTTCAAATATCTTTTCAACGCATTCGATTTTTAGCATATTATCTTTAAAATTATTAATTTTTCTTAATAAGTTGATGTCGATGTTATTTTTTGGGTTAAGGGTAACATGATTGGAAATTTAGAGATTTAATTCAACTCTTAACTAGTTTAATTAATCAAATCAAGGGCTTAATTGGAGAATTGATAAGTTTTGAGACTTAATTGAGCTTGTAATTAATTTAATTAATCAAATAAAGAGCTTAATTGGAGAATTGATAAGTTTTAGACTTAATTGGACTTGGATTTAATTAAATTAATGAAATCAGGGACTTAATTGAAGAAATAGCAAAGTTTGGGGTTAAGTGGGGGTAAAATTGCAACAAATTAAAGTCGAAGGATTAGCTTGTAAAAAGCACCGAAATACAGGGGTCCAATTACAATTTACCCATGAGCTTGATTACACGATTTCAAAACTTCAGTAACTAGATTGCAAATGGCCATTCCCATCACACAAACAGCACCGTTTCTAGAAATCAGTCATCGCCTTCTTCGTCTCCTTCCACAGGAACGGTTTCTGCAGTAATGGCTTTGAAGCCGTTTCAATTGCAGGGGTGCTTGGCATTCTCTGGCTATAAAGCCAGAGAAGATGAGAGAGCGCAGGGGGAAGGAAAAAAAGAAAAACTAGGGAAAAACTGAGGAAGAAAAAACTAGAAAAAAAAGAAGCAGAACCGAGGACCAAAAGGGGAGAAACCCAGAAGCAGGAGAACGAAGACGCTGGAAACATGTACAAGGGAGCTGAGAACCAGCAAGAAAAAACCCAGAACAATTCACGAAGAACAGGAGGAGGAACAAAAAAAAGACGAAGAACAAGAGGGAGAGCGAAAAAAAAAAAACCCAGGAGACAGAGAGGGACACAAAGAAACCAGAGGAATTTTTAAGATTTTTCCTAGAGCCCCGTAACAGAAAACTAGTCTTCCCTCACCCCGAAGGACTGGCCTTACCAAAAACAAAACAGGGAGAAAAAGAACGGACGGTGAGAGAGTCAAGGGAACAGAAAAAAATAGACAGAGAGACTATACAGAGAAGATAATAAAAAGCAAGAACAGAAAGACTATACAGAAGGTCACATGAGAACGAAACACACACAGAACAAGGGACAGACAGGAAGAAACCAATCAGAGAAAAGCAAGAACCAAGGAGAAGGGAAGAGAAAGGAGCTTAGCCTACAAATCTTACATCACGTTTTCATCTTCAGAGCTACCAGGTAAGTAAGCTACTTTTCCCCCGCTTTTCATTTTAATTCACCAGTTATTATTTACTTTGGATTTTAATTCACTTCCCTTAATTCCTCTATCTGTTCATGCACCTGTGAAATTACTTCACGTACGTGTGATTTCTTTGATTTATGCCCAGTTGGGTTGCTGGCTTGGCCGGTGACCAGGCTGGACTGGCTGGGTCTAGCCCAATCTATATGGGCTGAGCTGGGCCTAGCCTCTAAAACATAAATAATAAAAAAAATAAAAAATAAAAAAATAAAAGAAGGAAAAAAAAAATAATGGAAAAAATAAAAAAAATATATGTATGCATGAATAAAAATAATATAAATTTATTGAATTATTCACCGACGTCAAAGTCAGGAATAAAATACTAGTTTAAATTTATATTATTTTTATTCGTTATAGTTTATTTTATTTAGCTAGAAAAATAAAAAAATATATGCATGCGTAAAAATAAATTTATTTTATTGGTTTATTCACTATCATTAGAGTTAAGAATTCAAAAATATTGATCTAATTTATTTTATAGCTACGTAATATTTATCAACACCAGAATTGGAATTATCCGTAGTTGAATATTCATTGGCGCCAGAGTCAGGAATATTGCGAGTAAACCATCAGAGCATAAACCAATAAATATTTAGCAATTTAAGACAAAATCAGTAATGTAGTCTGCTTCAGGAAAAACGTTTAAGGGTTGATAATATCTTCTCTTTTACATAACTAGTTCCGTACCATAAAATCTTTGCTGACTAGTTACGGTTCTTAGTAACTATAATACTAGGTGACGACTTCTTAAACAAGATATTTTCCCTTAAAAGAACTAGATGTTTTTTTTTTTTATAATCAAGAATTATTTTTAAGATCGCCTTGATGTCAGGTGCGTCAATAATAATAATAATAAAAAAAAAACCATAGATACATTTTTTTTTAACCTAGCTGCCACCTAACAACCCCCTTTCTATTGCCAAAAGTGAACCACCCCTTTGCCCCCACTGCCCATTTGGTCACATGTGGAGGTAAATTTAGAATAGTAAATGATGAGGGTATTAAAAAAAAAAAAAAAAAAAAAGGAAACTTGCAACTAATGATATGCTTCGGCCCACCGATAATGGCCGAAGCCGAACCCATAATTAGTTTCCTAAAAAATCCAAAAACAAACGGCTTCCCACTGTTACAATCCACCGTCACGAATCCCTATGATAAACCCATCCAAATACAGAACGGTCACCAAATCCCGTCATAACCAACTTCACTCCGTCAAATATCGGTCACCAAATTCTTTGCAAAAACGAAAGGCGATCCTATATTCCAAACCTTGCCGTCTCAGTTAGGCTTAACAACACGTGGACCAACCCCATTAGCTCTTTCCATCACCGCCTCTCCTTTGCCGTAACCATCTGGGCTTCCTTCACTCCTATAAAAATCGGTCCCCGGACTCTTCTTCTCACACAATTGCACCCTTACAAATTCTTCTTTCTTTGAATTCTCTAAAGAAAAAACATGCAGATCTTCGTGAAAACCCTCACCGGCAAGACCATCACTCTGGAGGTGGAGAGCAGCGACACCATCGACAACGTCAAGGCCAAGATTCAAGACAAGGAAGGCATCCCACCGGATCAACAGCGTCTAATCTTCGCTGGAAAGCAGCTCGAAGATGGCCGAACTTTGGCCGATTACAATATTCAGAAGGAGAGCACCCTCCATCTTGTCCTCCGTCTCCGAGGAGGTATGCAGATATTCGTCAAGACCTTGACAGGGAAGACCATTACTCTTGAGGTCGAGAGCAGCGACACCATCGACAACGTTAAGGCAAAAATTCAAGACAAGGAAGGTATCCCACCAGACCAACAACGTTTGATCTTCGCTGGGAAACAACTTGAGGATGGTCGGACTCTAGCTGATTATAATATTCAGAAGGAGTCGACCCTTCATCTTGTGCTCAGGCTCCGTGGAGGGATGCAGATTTTTGTGAAGACCCTAACCGGAAAGACTATTACGCTGGAGGTGGAGAGCAGTGACACCATCGACAACGTCAAGGCAAAGATTCAGGACAAGGAGGGGATCCCACCAGACCAGCAGAGGTTGATCTTTGCTGGGAAGCAGCTGGAAGATGGCAGGACTCTGGCGGATTATAATATTCAAAAGGAGTCAACTCTGCATCTTGTGCTGAGGCTGCGTGGAGGGATGCAGATTTTTGTGAAGACATTGACGGGGAAGACCATTACTCTGGAGGTGGAGAGTAGTGACACCATTGACAATGTCAAGGCGAAGATTCAGGATAAGGAGGGCATTCCACCGGACCAGCAAAGGCTTATTTTTGCTGGGAAGCAGTTGGAGGATGGAAGGACTTTGGCTGATTATAATATCCAGAAAGAGTCTACTCTTCACCTTGTCTTGCGCCTTCGCGGTGGCTTCTAAGGGTCTCTGGTTCTGCTAAATGTTTTCTATTATGTCATGTGTGATTGGCTATCTAAGGCCTTATGAATACTGTTTTTAAGTTTCCTAATGATTGAATAAATGTCTTACCAGTTTCTGGTTCATATTGATTTCTATTCATGCTCCTACGATGATTTATCTTAATGTTGTCAAAATCCAAAATTGTGTTGGACTTTTAGCTAGACCACCTTATAGAGGATCTACACATATTCTTTGCATCTACAAAAAATCCTACTTTGGATCCCTGTTTTTCCCTTAACTGGAGTTTGAACAGTCCAGAAAACCAGATAGAATCCTGCAATTAGAATATAGTAATTTAGTCCCAGTTATATCTTTGATAAATTTCGAGTCTTGAATGCAAACCATCTAAACAATAAAAAAAGAGGGGATCGTCCTCCAGAATGGAAATCAAGGGAGCTGGATCTCCGAGAATCCTAATGTCGGATTCAGTAGGTCAGAGATTGTTTGTGTGTGATGATGATAAAGAGAGAATCTCACCAACATAAAAACAGAGCTGTGGCGGAAAGCCATATTTCCACTTTCTCACTTGTCTCAAGATCAGGTACTTTTTTTCTCAGATTAAAATCGTTACTTTTGCTCTAAGGTTCATTTGGGCTATAATGTTTTCATCTTATGCTTTAACATCTATAATGTCTATGATACTGTATTTTATTTACCTGATTGATGTAAGAACTTCGTCTTTATTGAATCACTCAAGTTTTTTTGTGGCCTATCATTTACTGGTTGAAATTGCATGGACTGTTAGAAACAGTTGATGGGGTATTTTGTTGCCAGGAATTTGGAAATCTCAGTCCTTGGAATACGGTTTTGCATTAGGGTACGCATTCGTGAAAATGAATTGTTAAAAACTTGGCAAAGGGACAAAAAGAACTTGTAGGGAAGCCAGTGTAGGCTTTGAAAGAAATCCATTAATCAGGAGGTTTAATCATTTACCAATTTCTATATAAAACTGGACAAGAAAAGATCTTTTTTCCCACTAGAAGATTCGTTGTTCCAGGCATGGGGCTCAAAATTTGCAGAAATTGCAAAACATTGTTTTCTGCTGACAGAAATGGATGTGTGCTATTTCTATTGAAATCCAAACTCTATGTGGATTCTATGTGACCTTAGCCATGAGTTCCTCTTTGAAAGCATGAGTAAAGTAACACTAAGCAGTAGAATAGGTCGATGGCCACAGCACATTCATCTCGGATCTAGCAAGGTTGGAGATGGTTATGTCATTACGTCAGATGCTGAAGTATGTCCCTTCTAGTTATCATTCGGAATGCACATTGGCATGGTCATCAAGCGAACTCTCATTCTGGATATAGGGGAGTGGCCATTCTCTACATGATCATCTTACTGTTTGCATTTATTTATCACTTCGGTAAAAATATTGGTGAATTAATGTCACTAGGAAGAGCTAAATGGACTAGTTTCTTTTACTTCATTGCAGCAGGGAGTGTCTCCTTTTATTTAAAAGAATATGGCATATTTGTTGGAAAAACTGATATATAAAGAACAAATTATTGTTGATGAACTAAGAAAAAGAACAAAGTCTAAAGTCTTTACAGTTGAAAGAACAAGGAGCAGAAAATATCTCAGTTGGTTACTGCCATCCCCAGTGTTTTATTTATAGAAGGAAACAAACATTACAGAAAAATGAAACACTAAAGAAACGTACTAGCTATGTTCTTCTTTATCAAAGAAGTTGTATAATAAGCTAGTCTAATCCTAGATAAGCTTAAACAAATGAATTGAAAGAAACATCCTAATCTAGATAATGCTATCAGCTAACAAATAGATACCTATAAGCTAACAGATAAATAGCAATGTAGTAGATTACTACTAAGTAATCCTATTCCAGCTTTGTTACCAAACTTCAACACTCCTCCTTGGTTCCAAAGCTACACATTCCAATTCTTCCTTTCAGATCTTCAAACTTCTTTCCTGTTTCTAGTTCAACTGCTGCTTTGAATTTAACAAACTCAGCAAACACATAAGATTTTGATTTCAAAAAGTAAATCCAGCAGAATCTACTGTAATCATCAACAAATAAAAGAAAATACTTTGAATCATTCAATGATTCATTATGCATCGGCCCACACACATCTGTGTGTACAAGCTGGAGTTTTGACAGTGCTTTGAATGCATTGTCAGGAAAAACAACTCTAGTTTGTTTTCCTAACTGATAGGCTTCACAAATACTCTTTTGTTCCTGTATATCTGGTAAATCGTGAGTCATTTGCAGGTCAGCTATTTTCTTTAAAGTTGCATAATTGAAGTGCCCTAACCGTTTGTGCCAAAGAACAGATTCATTGTCTTCACAAGTGTTAGCACTCAAACATACTTTTTTCCAATCAACATTAAAACTTCTGTTCATCATTTTAGCAGAAAGCAGTAGCACTCCATTTTTATCTTTAATATCACATACTCCATCATTAAAGAATATTGAGTAACCAGATTCAATTAATTGTCCCACACTAACTAGATTCTGATTGATCTTAGGCACATAAAGAACATTTTTAAGAGTTTTTGTACCTGATAAAGTTTCTACTTCAATTGCTCCTTTTCCTTCAACCTTCACATAGTCTTCATTCCCAATTCTAACTCTAGATAGATAGCTTTTATCCAAATCTTTGAATAAGCTCAGATCTGCAGTCATGTGATTAGTGCAGCCACTATCAATAAGCCATAATGAGTCATTTGCCTTGGCTGTGTTACACATCTCCTGTATTGTAGCCATGAATAAAAAATCTTCCTCCACTTTTGAACTCTCGGCTACTTGAGCTTGTTTTTCTGGTTCTGCTTTATTTTTGCAAAATCTTTGAATGTGACCAAATTGCTTACATTTTCGGCATTGTGCATTCTTGAGTCAACACCAGGCTTCAAGATGATTTGTTTTCTGACAGAATTTGCAAGCAGGAAAATGTTCTTTCTTCTCTTTCCCTTCAGTGAAGATGTTGTTGTTCTGTTGCCAGTTATTGGATTGCCAGCCTCTCCCTTTTTCTTTTTTTTTTCTTCTTGATTGTTTCTGTAAAAATTCTTAGCCCGACTCTTCTCCTTGTAAACTGCAACAAGAGCTCCTTCACTTGATCCTTCTTGTCTATATACTTGCCTTTGCTCAACAGCTTGTAATGCATTCACCAATTCTTGCAGGCTTATCTCAGAAAAATCTTTAAAATCTTCTAAAGAATAGATTTTGTGTTCAAACTTTTCTGGCAAACTCACCAGGACTTTCTCTACAATTCTAGAGTCTGGAAAATCTTCTCCCAAGAGTCTTACTTGATTCACAAGTTTCGAAATTTGAGAAAAGAAATCTTTGATGCTCTCATTTTCTTTCATCTTCAGACCTTCGAATTGTCTTCTCAGATTCAGAATTTGCATCCTTCTTGATTTCTCATCACCATGGAACTCTACTTTTAATTTATCCCATGTTTCCTTGGCAGATTTGCATGCCATGATCCTCGTGAAGATGTCTTCACTTACAGCATTATGAAGACAAGAAAGAGCTTTGAATCTCTTTGCCTTTTCTTCATTAAAGAACTTCATCTGTGCAATTGTGGGATTGTTGCCTAGAGGAGTAGGTTGCTTATCACTTTCCACTATCTCCCATAAATCAAGAGCTTTGAGATAGGTTTCCATTTTTACAGCCCACACACCAAAGTTCTACCCCGTAAACAGTGGTGTTTTTGCTGGAAAATTTGCAGAATCCATTGCTTAAAAAAAAACTCACTTAATCTCTCGTGTTTCACTCACAAACCCTTCAAAGCAGAAAGCTTTGATTTAACCTTACTATTCTCTCGTGTTTTCACTTACAAACCCTTCAAAGATCCTAACCAGGCTCTGATACCAATTGTTGGAAAAACTGATATATAAAGAACAGATTATTGTTGATGAACTAAGAAAAAGAACAAAGAACAAAGAACAAAAAACAAAGAACAAAGTCTAAAGTCTTTACAGTTAAAAGAACAAGGAGCAGAAAATATCTCAGTTGGTTACTGCCATCCCCAGTGTTTTATTTATAGAAGGAAACAAACATTACAGAAAAATGAAACACTAAAGAAACGTACTAGCTATGTTCTTCTTTATCAAATAAGTTGTATAACAAGCTAGTCTAATCCTAGATAAGCTTAAACAAATGAATTGAAAGAAACATCCTAATCTAGATAATGCTATCAGCTAACAAATAGATAGCTATCAGCTAACAGATAAATAGCAATGTAGTAGATTACTACTAAGTAATCCTATTCCAGCTTTGGTACCAAACTTCAACAATATTTGCTACTACCCTGCAGCTGCTGACAACCAAGATAATGTCTGAAATTATAAAGGAAAGAAGCATGAAATCAAAAAATAACAAGAAAAATCATAAAAACTGTTAAAATCAAGACTCTGAGGCAAGATTTTCAAAATCTAAAGATCCAACCAGTAGTGATTCTATAAGATCTATAGAAAAACGGTCTTCCAAAACTCCTATAAAAATCTAAACGTGATCTAACAGTTGAATCAAAAGTTATAGGTTTTTTGAATCATTATTTTAATTTGACGCAATCTTCTCTTGAACCTAAACCTATCCCATTAATTTATAAATGTCCATATAATCTATCCAAGACAAATCATTCTCTAATTATTACATATCTACACCTAGCTATCCAAAATTACTGATTATCTCCATCCCAGCTACATCACAAATGATATGGATACAGGAGCGGAGAGCATGGAATGTGAGCGTGCTTGCATCCAGTGTTAATGGTAGGAAAAGCCAAACAATCATCAAGGGTCTTAAGATAAAAACTTGGCTATAACAAGACCAAG
This sequence comes from Populus alba, assembly GCF_005239225.2. Classification (NCBI taxonomy): domain Eukaryota; kingdom Viridiplantae; phylum Streptophyta; class Magnoliopsida; order Malpighiales; family Salicaceae; genus Populus; species Populus alba. The sequence continues at coordinate 1,604,846 of NC_133294.1, read as the reverse complement.
AGTTCTGCTGCAATTGCGTCATGGTCCAGGAAATCCTCTGTTGCTATTGTCTGTTATATCACAATCTTCCCTTTTCTTGTTTCATTTTTTACACGCAAAGGGAAGAAAAACAGATAATCAGATTCATGGCTGTTAAGCAACCGCGACAGCCGCACGGAATATGAGCGTGCTTGCTTCTTCCACCGTGAAATGGTGGGAAAAGCCCAACAACCATTCAGGGTTTGAAGAATGAACATAGCAATAATAAGACCAAGAGTCCTGCTGCACCATGGCCCAGGAGCTCCTTTGTTGTTATTGTCTGTTATATCACAATCTTCCTTTTTCTTGTTCCATTTTTTAATATCGAAGAGAAGAAAAACATATAATCAGATTCATGGTTTTTAACAATACATTTAGAATTTCTTGAATTGAATTCAACTTAGATATTTTAATAAAATCTCATGTTTAAAATTCTTTTGAGGGGTTAGACAAGAAAAACATATCATTAGATTTATGGTTTTTAATAACATATTTGAAACTTTTTAAATTAAATTAAATTTAGATATTTTAATAAAATCTCGTGTTTAAAATCTTTATAGTTATCATATTTACAATTTCAAAGTGGAGATACTTAGTATTAAAATCTTTCTAAAGATAAAAAAATTGAGTTTCAAATGGAATTTAATTTTTAAAAATTAATAATACAAAAGTTAGAGGGCCACTTTTTAATTTATAGTTATCATCTGATTTATAATTTCGAAGTGAAGATATTTAATATTAAAATTATTTTTATAAAATATTCATTTAGTCTTTTTTTTATATTTTAAGAAATTTGATGAAAACAATAAAGATAATATATATAGAGAGATCTCCATGTGATTCTGCCATTGCTGATACATTAAAGTTTTTAAAAAAGATTGTATGGACTCTTTGACATTACCATCCCTCATGCATTACATACTGCTGTTGACCTCATAAGTTCTAGTTTAAATTTGTTGCTAATCTTAACACTTTTTTTTTTCCTTATTAGATTCCATCCTTAAGACATTAGCCTTCGTGAAAGGAACTGTTTTTCCCTTATTTCCATGCGATGATTATGTATATTAGTGCAATTTTGTGTTTAGTTCTACTGTTCTAGTATCCTAGAAATCTGTGTTAGAGAATAATATAAATCATATCTTGGAACCTTACTCAAAAGCTTAAGCTGTTAGGTTGAGATGTCTCATCATTCCCATTTATTTGATAAAAATTATGTATAAGATAATGTGAACCTTTACAAGTTTCAAGTTCAAATAGCTTTCACTTGAGAGGGTATTTTTAAGAATAATATAAATCATATCTTGAAACCTCACTTAACAGTTTAAGTTTTTGGGTTGAGATTGTTTTTTGACAGTCTGTAACTTAGGTTGAGTTAATGATCTGAAAAACTAGATTAAGCTTGGCCCATAAGCCTGTAAATTCTATCAAATTATGCTTGAACTTATTGAAAATCTTAGTGCTATGAACGTATCATCTTTACAAATTGAGATGTGATTTCAGCTCGCAGCTTGTTTTCTAAGTATAAAACTGGAGACGGGAAGCCTGGTTCACGCTGAAAAGGATGCGTTCACGCTGAAAATGATGCGTCGAGCAACTAACTAGCAAGATTGATTTCTTTGTCGTTAACTGATAGCCTACAACAAACTTTCAAGGTTGTGATGAAAAGCTTGGTTAATAATTATCGAGAGAAGAAAATAGTCAATGTTAAAAGTAGGAGTGAAGGATAAAAAGGGTTTATTATATGTTAAAATATTCAAAAACTAACAATAGAATAAATCTTAATTTTAATTTTATTTATTCATATTTTCGACTTATAACCTAAAAAATACTAGAAAATGCTAAAATAATAAATAGAAAAAAAAAACTAGAAAAATATCTCCTTTAAATAAATAAAAATCTAGAAAAGCTTATGAAAACAAACTCAAAAAAATATCTATTTTTTTAAAAAAACTGAACTAGTTTAATTTTTAATTAAAAATTATCCTCTATTAAGAATATCTTTTTTGAGTGTGAGTCACTCTATTATGGGTTCTTAATATATTTTGTGTGTGGCACCCCATTATAGATTCATAACACATCAATTATTATTGTTTATGTAATACAGAACAAAGCAACATAATCATCAAGTATAAGTATAATTGAACTCTAATATCAATTGATGCAGATGAGAGTAAATGATAAAAATATTTGTTACATGTTAAAAACACTAAAAAAAAAAAAACACCATGAATATAAAGAGGCTTTCAAAATATTTAATTTTATTTATTGATATCTTCATTTTCCAAAATTTTATAACAACCTTTTATATAAAAAAAAAATCTAAATTTCAAAAAAATAATGAATAAAAAATATAAACTAAAAAAAGGCATTTCCTTCTAATAAAAAAACTAGAAAAATATAATAAATAAATAAATTAAAATTAACTAAGAAAAATAATTATTTTCCTAAAAGATATCATTTTACGTGCCTCGTTCATCTTCTCTTCCAATACTTATGATGAAAAAACCATTTGCAATTTGTGGCTACATTTTTGTTTCATTGATTGGTGCTGGATACGAGTAAGAATTTATAAGATGTTAGCAGAATTCAAGGCTAAAGTTTAGTTGCTTTCGGTGATTTCAATAAAGTCATGTAGAAAGTGATCAAGCATGCTTCAATTTCCTCTTTATTCAATTATTTATCCACTGCTGTCAGGTAAGTGTAATATGATCTTTAGATTTATACTAAGATTTGTGATTTAACAATAAACATTATATTATAATAATAATAAAGGTTAGCTTTTAATAATGCAAGTGTGATTTTCAAAAACAACTTCTTTTTTATTATTTATTATCTTTCGAAATGACTCAAGTTTATAAATAAGTTATTCATGGTTACTGGTATTGATTTAATTATGAGATTTGAAAAGTATTATAAATTGATCTAATAATATCAAATCAAGATTTTAACTGCTGGATTAGCGTGATGAACTTTTTTTATTTGTATTTGTTGGATGTTTTTTTTTTGTCTGTTTTTGATTCTTTGATTTTCTTTTCTCTTCCATTTTTTTTTATTTTTAATTTTGACTTCCTTCCAGCAGCCCCTTCAATATATATCAATTTTTTCCAAAATAATAATAATAATAATATGCTCGAGTTTAGAATGTTGATTTCTGAAAAATTTGAATAATAATAAAGATAATTCGTTAAGGATAAATCTAATAGTCTTAGCGATGTTGACATGACAGCGGTTTTGCTATTATATTAAGCTTCATGGGACCACATCTTGCATCAATGTGCAGTAAAGTTAGATTTTCCTTCTTAAGGAAATAAAACAAGGCTGAAACTGGAAACTTAATCTCATGTCTTCTCCTGTTTGTTTTTATATTTGAAACTATTTTAATTTTTTTAAAAATATTAAATTAATATTTTTTGTTATAATTTTAATGCGATAATAATAATATTAAAAAATCTTAAGAAATATTTTTATATTAAAAAACAAATTTAAAACACGAACACAGACACTTATTAGCTGGTGATTTCAGCAATCAAAAGAAATGATTTGAAGCATAAGTAAAGTATCCATGGCGTGACCTTCCACTAGCTGCCACGAACAAAGCTCGAAAGGATGCTCACATGGCTACAGCAGGTTCCTTTATAGCGACCCAGGATCTATCCATTTCCTTCAAATGATACGGGAAACGACAGACGTATTTCCAAGGATTACGTAAGAACATGTCCTTGTCTTTACAGGGCTTGCACAAGATTGATGCATGTAATAGGTTGTGGGCTGATATTATATTTTTTTAGTAAAATATTTAGATGATGCAATTGTGTCTTTTTTTTTTTTTTTTTACCAATAACTTGGATTATAGTTTTATTTAATTAAATAAATTAATTTTATTTGAATTATATAGCTAAAAAGAAAAGACAACGTTTAGCAAGTGAAAAAGCATATACATATATAAAAATGATCACGTGAAATAAAAAAATCTTATTTAAAAGTAAAACAACGGGTCATTTAATTGACTGTATTTAATGAATTTATTGATTAAAATTAATTTGTAATATAAATTGATACATGCATAAAATTTATTAAAAAAAATAAAATGAAACAAAAAAATATTATGTATATTATTGTGCACAAAAAATGAGGATCTTATTTAAAAGTAAAACAACTGGTCATTTAATTGATTGTATTTAATGAATTTATTGATTAAAATTAATTTATAATATAAATTAATACATGCATAAAATTTATTAAAAAAATAAAATGAAACAAAAAAATACTATTATTGTGCACATAAAAATAAGGCCACACATTATGGGCCTGATAAATCAGGCCGAGTGTCTAGTCCATAAAAAAAGCCCGTACACGGGCCTACAAGTGCAGGCATCCACTTGATACAATCATGATTAATAAAAACTTCTTTCTTTGTCTACACGCATCTTGATATATTTGTACCTTTTCCTCTGAATTCTAACCAACACAACGAGCAATCTTATCTAGAAACTATGTCAATTCTGAAGATGGAATTAGAGACCAGACCCGGGGAAAAAATTATTCTACAACATGAGGTGTGGAAAACTAAAAAAATTGCACATTCATTAGTGTGGGACAATCAAGGCAACAAAAGGGTTCATCCTTAATTATCTTGTTTTTTGCCCTTCTGTTAATTACATGCCTCAAATAATTACCAAAGAACAAGGCATACAAGTCCCAGCAGCTCCTGCTGGCTATCAAAGTGGTGATGCTGTTCATGTCTTGTAGCGCACAACTACCAGTCATCGCATCTTGAGCACCATCCATTATTTGTTTTGTGTTGTTTTTTTTTTTTTAATATAAAAAAAGAAAACGTGCCATGCTTTGCTATTAATATATCGGTACTCCAATCCCTTTAATACTATCCCAGAAGCTTTACTTCTATTGTTTCTTCACTAAAATCCTATTGGCAACTTCGTAATCTTCAAAGCATTTCCTCCTTTTCCCTATGGCTGAGTCTGAACATTCTTCTTCTGATGAAACTTTCGCGTATTCGAGAGGTACTATACTGTTGACACTCACTTTTGTGGTCTCTTCTTCTTTACCTACACAGCTTGTTGGTAAAAATATTAACGGTATTTTGTCCCTTCTAAGTTTAGTTACCTTTTGCTGCTTATACTTGAAGTGTTTGTTCACGACAAGGGCGGGTGTTTCTTTGTTGGACTATTTGTTCAATACTATATATATTTGGGTTCATTGATTTTGGGATGTTTTTTTCAGAGGAAACAAGTCAGGAATCAAGGCTTGAATTCTCTGAGGATGAGGAGACACTTATAATTAGGATGTTTAATCTAGTTGGAGAGAGGTTTGTCTGTTGCCCTTTTGTTTCTCTATTTCAATGACTTTGTTAGCCTTCAGATTCAAAATATTTAACCTAAAGTTTTAATAATTTGATCAGGTGGTCTCTGATTGCTGGAAGGATTCCTGGAAGAACAGCTGAGGAAATAGAGAAGTACTGGAACACTAGATACTCTACAAGTGAATGAAGCTGTAAAAGCACAAGTTCTGCTTTCTTTACCTCTGCTAGAGCAAGTTCTGGGTCTGTCATTCATAAGCAGAAGATGATGGGTTAAGTTGAGTCTAGCTGTTCTGTAGCTATGCTGTGTTTCATGCAACTGTTGTCTTTGATTGCTCAAGGAACTGAAATCAATTTTTTTTTTTTTTACTGTTTCTATGTTTTTCTTGTGCATCGGTAAGTTTTGATGTACCAAATCTTGTTACAAGAAGTGGCTTGATTCATTGGCCATTTCTTGATTTTCATCTAAGACTTCACTCCTCCCCTGTTCTTGTCCAAAATCTCTCATGTTTAGGGTTTTTCTACTATTACGAATTTATCTTTCCTTGAAAACGGAAGGTAATAGTAAAAAAGAAGTTGATAGATTATATGATGGCTTTTTTATCCGGATATTCTTTTATAAAAGAGTATCTAAAAATAAGATAATAATCCCGATATATATAAATGTGGTAAGTTGTTAGAAATAATATTCTTAAATTTAGTTAAATGTTTAGCCAAGACATATATAAATTTGATAAGCTACAAGGTCTATCATCTTCAAGCTCAATCAAGTATTGAGCTATTTTTACACTTGAGGGCTTAGCTGCTGTAGTAAACTGCAAGTTCAATTCTTGCGAACGTCCCGGGTTCGAACCTTAAAGAGTACCCCTGTCACCCCTGTGGTGTCTTACCTGTTCACTGGGCTTGCAGGATGTTCAGTGGGCCCGGGGATTAGTTGTGGTGCGCGCAAGCTGGCCCGGACACCCCGGTTATCAAAAAAAAAAAAAAAAAAAGTATTGAGCTATTTTTTTTAACTCTAAAGAATATGGAGCTTCATGATTATTCTGAAAAGTCATATATATTTTACTACAATAAAATAGATATTTATCCTAATGAGTTGAAGATGTATTGCTTACACTTTAGCACCCTTTTTTAAAAAAATAAGCTAGATGGGATATAAAAAGGAATCAGGATATCTCTCCACAAGGAGATTCTCCTTTTTCTTCACTTTTTATTGTATATTTATTTATTAAAATTATTTTTTAAAATATTTTTATATTTTCTCTTAAATAATTTTTACTTAAGCATAAAAAAAAATCTTTGAATTTATAAAATAATACATTTTGCAAATATCATCTATTTGTCATTTTAGGTAGGAAAAATGACTCAAAACATCAGAAGAACTACGAGATTAAGCCAAAATCCAAGATATTAAATTGGCTCAAGCGAATTAGATAAATTCAAACCTTACTAGAATAATTATTAGAATCAGCTTGAGATTTAACTTAACTCAAGATTTAAGTTATGAGTTAGTTAAGTTAACTTGAATCAATCTTAAAACAATATTATTTGAATTTTTTTAATGGAAATAAAATCATTTTAAATATAAAAAAAATTAAAATTAAAATTAATTTTGAGTTGAGTTGATATGGCCAAATCTCACCTTTAATCATAAAGATGGTTGATCTAACATGTCATCCGAATTTGGCATATTCACTGCCCTTTGATGGCGATGCTGATAGGAATGGATTCTATCAGTCCGATCGAGATCGAACAAACGAATATCAGAGAAGCCTAAAGGGCTCATAGCACAATTTGCGTCTAAAGATCAGTCACTTTTTTTTTATTTCCCGCAATTCAGCTAAGGCTTTCTTACTCCTGTAACAATTAACATTGACAATTAAAAAAGGATCTTTATTGTGGAAAAAATTCAAGAGAAAGAAAGTTTTTGAGTGATCGAAATTTCAACCATCAATTTTGATGTTAAAGGATTCGTTTACGAAGAAGAAACTAAGAATGAGTAAAAAAACCATAAAATCAATTAAACTGAAAAAATTAAAAAAAAATTGAAAAAAACAGAACCATAAAAAAAACTGATTAATATTTTGAAAAAACCGAACCGAACCTGAATCGGAAAAAAATCGAGCAAAACTGGTTTGAACTGGTTTTTGTTCTAAAAAACAAACCGAACCGAAACCGGTCAATTTGAACCGTATTTGCTTTTTTTTTTTTTAAATTCGATTTGATTATTTTTTTTTATAAAATCCAAATAAAACTGAAAATGATCATCCCTAAAATAAACTATCTTTTATAATATGAGTGAAAAACACAAAATTTGAACGTGGTTTCAAACACAAATTAGATACCTAAACTTTTTTAAAATTTGGTTTAATTCAATTTTAGGTCTTTATCAAAAACTTTTTAAACCCATTTACAGCAATATTTTTCTTTCTAGGTCTCCGGAATTTTAATTGTTTCAAATTTTGGCCACTAAACTTTTTTTTTTTCTTTTCAATTTAATTCTTTCAAGATATATTTTACATGGTTTTATGTACTGAACTATTTTTTGATTTGTTTTCTCTCACTTTCCTTGTATGTCATAAAATATTCGGATATTAAAGTAACAACAAATTTTACGAGATAAATTTTTAAATTATTGTTAAAGAATACTGAGAGATGAAGGATTAAAATTGACATAAAGAAAGCACCAAAGTCCTTTTCCACATAAGGCACACAGCTATAATTTGGAGCCTCAGGTTTAATCCTTTTAAATTTTTTATACACTGTTATGGAAATAATTAAAACAATTAATCTTTTTTCTTTATAATTACTTTATAAATCGTGGTAATATTTTATTAGAATAACCAAGCTTTTGATAAAAAAAAAAAACATATTCCCTATAAAATTAAAAATAAATTAACAAATAACAAAAATGAAGTTATAGCTAGAGAAATGCATGTTGTTCCTACTAAATTTAAATCAATTGAGTTTTGAAATATATTTATTTTAATTTTCTATTCAAATAATCATGTTTTTAATAAGAAAATCATTGTTATGACAAAATAAAAAAAATCATAAATAACAAAAATAAATGTTTGAAAAAACATACATTTTTCTTAGAATTTAAATCGTTAGAGTTTCTCACAAACAATTATTTTTAATGACCATAAAAAGTTTTGAAAAATTTGTTCATCTTAAATTTTATTTTTTGTCTTTAAGTAGCTTGAACAATCCCTATACTATTTACCAATTCATATATTTTTCAATTTAAATACAAACATTGTCTTTTAGTTATTCAAGTAAATGTTTTCATTATATCAAAACATCCACATATAACATTAACACTTTTTTTTTTCATTAAAAATTAACTTAAAATCTTATCCCCAACATAAATCAAGTTTACTTGCTAATATCTCCTATCAAGAGTTTTTCTACTGTCACGAATTTATCTTTCCAAGAAAACAGAAGGAATTGGTAAAAAAAATAAAATAAAAATAAAAATGACAGAGATACAGTTTTCAGAAAGGCGAGCCCAGTACTTCACTGTTTAGAACTAACCACCACGTCATTTTCTTGTGATAGAAATGGATCATTCACTGCTCTTTGATGGCGATGCTGATAGGAATGGATTGGTTCAGTCTAACACAAGCCAAGGCCCCGGTCACAGTTTGGCCGAGTCAGCTTCTGAGTCAATTAGTGAGTATATAAATCAACTGACTTAAATAAAAGTGTTTTTGATATTCCGGTAGCTATTGTGATTGTGGTTTTAAAAAAAATATTTTATAAAAAATACTTTTAGTTGAAGTTGGTTTGTAAAAATATATGTTTGGTTAAAACTGTAGTTGAAATTGAAGTTAAAGAAAAAGTAATTTAATATATTTTGGTTAAGAATGCCTTTAAAATTAAAATTATAAAATAATTTTTAAAAATATATATTAATACTAATGATTTTAATTTAAATATTGTGGATTTAACTATTACTATTATATCATAAAATAAATCATACTTTATATAAAATATTTTTTATTATTCCATAAAACCATTTATAATTTCATTACGTATGAAATACATCCGACAAAAAACTACAGTTTTCATAATATTTTTAGCATGTAATAAAATTAGATAAAATATTATCAAGTATAAAATTCACTCTAAACTAGTTTTTTTTTTTTTAAATGTTAAAAAAATAACACTAAAAATTTATTGATTTTGACAAAAAATAATGTTTTTAAAATAATAATATTTTATTTTTTTTAAAAAAAACTTTATCTTGTACCAATCAATTCCAAGTCGGGTTTAATATTATCACATAACTTGCCCAAAGTAGAATGATATCCCATCCTCGTGGATGGTTGAAAGATGCAGACTACCTGCACCTAAGAAAGATTTTATGAAAGCTTCATTGTTCCTAGAAATTGGTATGCATATATATTATCATTTCGAGGGTTAAAAAAAAAAAAAAAAGGAAAGAAGAGAAAAGTCTATAAAGTCATCTCTAAAAATATTTATTTTAAAAAAAAAACCCGGTCGCAAGTTTGATTTTTATTATGTATATTGCAAACAATACAATAATGTTTACTCACGAATATAAATGGTACATTACAAGTAGGCAAATGACCGCATCAACAAATACTAATTAAGTAATAATGGATGCTCTCACGTACTTGGAGCTTTTCCCAAATAACAAAACACAGAGAAAAAACTATTGCCAAGCCAAAGCCACCATTTTTGATTGAAAAGAACAAGAAAGAAACACACCAAGGAGACAATAAAGCATAGGAATTCTCGTATTTAGACATCTGGATTGGCCAAGAAGTAGGCCTCAACAGCCTTGAACAAGCCTGCGGTCTTTTTGCCATACACATCCTTGATTTGATCTTTGTTGATCTCAGCATCACCCTTGATGTAGTATGTGCTGGTTCTCTTGCAAATGGAACCTCCCTCGGGAGTTGCCACGAACTTGTGCTCATAAGTCACCTTTTCAACTGCATCCTTCCAAACACTGGCTTCAATCAAGCTGAAGCTGTAGGTCAAGTTCTCCTCGTCAATAGCCTCAATCTTCTGCTTGGCATAACTGAGATCTTTTCCTGCAAGTACATACAGCGAGTGTTATGATGATTTCAATATAGTTAATATAATTACAAGTAATTGCAACATATAATATACTAACCTTCAGCAAAAGTGATCTTCCTGATGGTTCCCGGCCCTCCATTTCCTTCAATTATCTCAGAGCTCTTAATGTGCTCTGGTAGAATTTTAGGCAAAAGAGTGTCAATTTCAAGGCAGTATGCCTTGAAAAGCTTGGCCGGGGCGACAGCTACAGCAAACTCATTTTCCAAAGTGATGACACCCATTGTAACTCAGGATTTTAAAAGATCACAAAAGGGGGGGGAGATTTTGTTGATTTGGAAGATGTTTTTGTGGTGCTGAAACAAGAGGAGGAGAGGTAGTATTTATAGGATGGAATTGAAGGCTTTGTGGTGTGAAAGGATCACATATATGCGTCGATGACCAGTGCTCATTAGTTCTTCACATTCTGTTCATGGACATTATCTGTTTTAAATAATTTATGTCCTAGTCAAATAAAGCACCTATGAAACCATATAAAATTCTTAATCGACAATTTTCCAACATTTATTCAATACTACAAAAAAAGGGTGAATTCTAGAACATCAATTTCATTGTAGTAGAAGTCATTACAAAAAGAAGTCTTACGTTATCATTATTTCAAGTGCCTGGTCGGAAGCAGGCTGAAAAAAGAGGCAGTCCTTCATGCTGGGCGCAGCCCCATTAGGTGGTCTTTCAAAAATCAACAATACAATAAATAAATAAAAAAGGCAGGGAATACATAAGAAAAGTCACAAGTCAAAACCCTTATCCACAGATCTAATTATATGTTTAATGCTTATAGAGATGGGCTAACCTTTTTCACCCTATATATATAAGCGTGAAGCATTTCTCACTCTTTTCATTGTAATAGCTTAACGTTTTAAAATATTTTTTATTTAAAAATATATTAAAATAATTCTTTTTATTTTTTAAAAAATTAGTTTGATATCAACAAATTAAAACAATATAAAAACATAATTTTTTTATATTTTTAAACAAAAATAAAATAAAATTTTTTAAAAACATAATTTACATCGCTTTCCCAAATATATCCTAAGTCAATGTACCTACTCTAAGAACTTCTTCTAAATCTATTTTTAATTAATTACCTGAAAATTAAAATAAATGTTTATAAAAAAAAATTAAAATGAAAAAGGTACTTTAACGTAATTTTTTTAATGTTAATTAAAAAAAATATTCATAAAAATTTCAATAGTGTTAATTAAAATTAATTAAAGAGAGAAAAATGATTCTCTTTAATTAGAAACTTCACTTTCTTATTCACGTATTTCCTTTTTTTTGTTTTATTAAAATATGCTTCCTAATGCTCTTGTAAACTATTGCATAATTGGATAATTATTTAACTATAATTTCAATATATTTATTTAAAAGTAATTTTATTCTAAAATTAAAATAATAAACTTCTTTAGGAATAGAATATATATGCATGGGTCTAGGAGGGGTCGCTCGAGCATAAGACAGACTAGGCTTCTAAGGGCTTGAAAGTCCAAGCTAGCACCTTTGACTTCTTTTTTTTTGTAGTGGAAAAACAAAATGTTATCCACCCTAAATTTTCTAGAGACTAGACAACTCGTAGTTTTCTAGCATAGGTTTTCGCCACTTTCGATAGCTAAAAGGACAAAATTTAAGTTTTAAAACCCACAAAAAATCGATTTTCAAATTGATTTTATCTAGAAACATGTAACAAATATGTCAAGGACCCCTTTAAACCCATTTTTAACTTGATGAAGAACCATACTAGCTCCATGGAACTTATTTTGTAATAGAAACTCATTTATATTAAAATTGATTTTCATATATATATATATATAGTTAAAATGTGCTTGACTGAGCACTTTTTTTTTTATGAGTTTTTCTTTCATCTCTCAATATGCAGGGATGAAAGCATGAAAAAAAAAGTTTAGGATCTAAGATTATAATAACTAATGTCGGATTAAATAGATCGGAATGGGGGGTTGAGAGATTCACACTTTTCGCAAATCCTTTTTGTGGTTTTCCCTTTAATTTGGGGATTTTTCCCTAAATCGTGATTCCTTGAGAAGCAGAAAGATTGGAGAGATGAGTCGTTGATTTATATATAGAGAGATTCTGGATTGGACATTTTAATTGACTGAAGTATCCTTATGGAATTTCCTGTTGCAGCAAGTAATGTATATTTTTGAAATATTCATGTTCTTAATTTTAATTAGGAATTTTTACTCTAATAATATGGAATTCAAACAAATATACACACACGCACAGAGAGAAATGAAAAAAAAAAAAAACGCTTATACACATTGTTGGAATAATAATTCAAAGATACAAATAACTTAATCACAAGTTGGATTTTATTTTATATTGCAAACAATACAATAATGTTACAGTACAAATAACCACACCAACAAGGAATAGTGGATGCTCGACGTCCTAGAGTTTTTCCAATAGAACAAAAAAAAAACTATTGTCACGCCAAAGCCACTCTCCTTTTGATTAAAAACAAGCAAGCAAACAAAAGAGACATCCAAGCATCGGAATTCTCGTATTTAGGCATCTGGATTGGCCAAGAAGTAGGCTTCAACAGCCTTGAACAAGCCTGCTGTCTTTTTGCCATACACATCCTTGATTTGATCTTTGTTGATCTCCGCATCACCCTTGATGTAATATGTGCTGGTTCTCTTGCAAATGGAACCTCCCTCAGGAGTTGCCACGAACTTGTGCTCATAAGTCACCTTTTCAACTGCATCCTTCCAGACATTGGCTTCAATCAAGCTGAAGCTGTAGGTCAAGTTCTCTTCGTCAATAGCCTCAATCTTCTGCTTGGCATAACTGAGATCTTTTCCTGCAAGTGCAAAATCAATTTGTTACTTCTTTCTGTGGTACATACAGCGAGTGTTATGATGATTTCAATATAGTTAATATAATTACAAGTAATTGCAACATATAATATACTAACCTTCAGCAAAAGTGATCTTCCTGATGGTTCCAGGCCCTCCATTTCCTTCAATTATCTCGGAGCTCTTAATGTGCTCTGGTACAATTTTAGGCAAAAGAGTGTCAATTTCAAGGCAGTATGCCTTGAAAAGCTTGGCTGGGGCGACAGCTACAGCAAACTCATTTTCCAAAGTGATGACACCCATTGCAACTCAGGATTTTAAAAGATCACAAAAGGGGGAGAGACTTTGTTGATTTGCAGGATGTTTTTGTGTTGCTGAAACAAGAGGGGGAGAGGTAGTATTTATAGCATGAAATTGAAGGTTATGTGGCGTCAAAATACGATGCTCCATAATTCTTCATGTGCTGTTCATGGTCATTCATTGTTTTAAATAATATATGCACTGGTCAAATAAAACACCTATGAAACCATATAAAATCCTTAATTGACTATGTTTATACACTCTATCATTTATTCAATAAAGAAGGGGAGAAATCCCAGCATATCAATTTCAAGGAAAAATACTTCGAGAAAAGGGGATTTGAAAACTTAAAAGTGAAGCCTAAAGTTTGTATTTAAGCAATATTTTTCCAATTTTTATTAATCTTCTTTCACTCCCCATGTCGGAAAAAAAATGATTATTGAGAGATTGAAGGAAAGTCACCAGAATATGATCACAATAAAGAATGCCCACGATCATTATCGATTGGTCAAATGAAGCTCCTATCAATTTCGATGGTATAATAAATTAATAATTTGACAAAAAATAAATAAAAATCTAGAAGGTATAATTTGGTAGGCTTCGAAATAATGCGTGTGTATATAAATAATGTGTGTGTGTATAGTTCAATGATATAATAAATTATTCATTTAACAAAAAATAAATAAAAATCTAGAAGGTATAATTTGGTAGGCTTCCAAATAATGTGTGTGTATTGTGTTTTCGGGAGGTGTGGTTTCCTCGAATCTAAAAAAAAAAAAAGGTATTGTTCATGGTATAATAAATTAATAATTTAACAAAAAAAAAAAATCTAGAAGGTATAATTTGGTAGGCTTCCAAATAACGTGTGTGTGTGTGTGTTTGTGTGTCTATATATATATATATATATATATATATATATATAAAACTAAGAGTGCTAAGTATAACATTATAGAGCAAGATTGGTTTCACTATGTGCTATTTTAATATTATAGTAATAATTATTTTAAAAATATTTTTATTTAGAAATATAATGAAATAATATTTATTTATTTTTTAAAATTTATTTGTAATACTAGCACATCAAAAATAATCTAAAAACACAAAAAAATATGAAACAAAGAAAAAAATATATATTTTTTTAAATATTTTTGATACACAAAAATAAATAAATTTTATGTATTACTATAGTGTAATGATAATTTTGTTCTTCACATTACAAGCTAATAAAATGCAAATTGAGAAGCAAAATAGTCATTTTACAAAGCATGACATTATCAAATTGAATGGGATAAGTCATTCTTTTTTATTTATTTTTTAAGTGAAATTACTAATTTAATTTTAATTAAAAAACTTATTGGAGGCCAGGAGTGTTTTTTTACTTTTTCATTTTTTTATAATATAATTATTTAACTACCCTTAACATTTTAATTCCATGAACTTTCTCAGGGGTATTTTCACCCTTTTTTTTATTGCGTTTTTGTAATATAACCAAAGGCTGGATTAAGACAAAGGCTGAGCCTAAGCAGTGCTAAGGCGATGGTATGTGAGTAGTGGCACATAACACATCCAAGCAAGGTTGTTAAAATCGAGATTTTAACACGAAACGAAAAGCCATTTATAAATTCGGATCGTAAAAACAGATCGTAAAATCATAAAAAAATCGTAATAAATTTTAAAATACATTAAAAAAAAATTCATGTTTCAAATAAAAATTTATACATATTTCAAATCTTCAAATAAAAATTCATACATAGTTTAAGTATCTTAAAATACACAATTTAAATAAAATTTAAATTAAAAAATTAATAACTTTGAAAATTTAATTAAAATTTAAATTAGTTTAATTAATCAAATCATGAACTTAATGTATTACACAACAGCAAGAACATGAATTTACTGCTTTTGTTCTTGCGGTTTTTTTTATTGTGAAGGGTTGTACCCGCAATAAACACAAAAATAGAATCAGAAGAAAAAACAAAAGTAAAATTGAGCTTTCTGTTTTTTTTTTTTAACACAAATGACAGCAGCAGACCATTTCACAAGACTAGAACATAAACTGGAGTTTAACTTTGTGCTACTTGGGTGCAGGTTTACATCATTATGTTAGACGACAAGTTTCATAGTAGACTTAAAGTTTGAGCAGTGCCCTTGCTACTGTTTTGCCATTTGTCCAGGAGAGTTTTGCCTCTCCCTAGGTAAAAAGAGAGAGCTTTAAAAGGAAAAGGAGGAGAAAAAACACTTGGAGGATGCACATTGCAGGAAGCAGACAGCATAAGGGACACAGGCCCCCACGCTTTGGAAGAGAAAAGGTGCCCACTGCGTCTGACAGCTGGACAACAATAAAAAACTTTCAGTCAAGATGACGTGATTTTACGCGATTTCATTTGATTTTTGTGATTTCACCCGATTTCAACTCGATTTTATTTATTTTTTATTTTTTCATGCAATTCAACTCGTAATACATGTTTTGACTCCTAAAATCATATAATTTTACAAGTCAAAACACAATTTTGACAACCTTGCATCCAAGTACAACATCAAACTTCAAAGCTAGTAATGTGTTGCTTACTGTTTGCAGGTGGCCCAGGTTCTAGAGGGAGTATTAGGGAGCCATCAAATGAGTGACGAAGGTGACTTGGGGATTCACTTTTTATTTATTATACTAGAAAAGAATTTTATTTTAATATATTTTTTAAAATAACTATTATTATATTTTGAAACACCCTTAAAATTTCTATTAATGCTAAGAAATATTAATTACGCATATAAATACTATTTTTATATTGATATTTTCATATGACATTTTTGTATGAAAAATTAATATTTTAAAATATAATAAAATATTGAACCATATAAATTCTTTAAACACAATTCTTTTTTTATGTGCACACATATCTATATATTGGACAAATGTTTTTGTTCTTCGATGTATTATCATTTTTTATTTAAAAAAAGAAAAGGGAAAGAGAAGAAAGTTCCATAAACTCAAGTCCTCTCGGAAAATATATAAGGAAACAAAAGGCTTTTTATTATGTATATTGCAAACAATACAATAACTTGATAGAAATGCTTCCATACAAATAACCACATGACCACAAAATCAAATGCTATCAAGGCAGAAAAAATTATCCAAAAAAAAAAAGAAAAAGCATTTGCCAAGGCCAGAGAAAAAAAGAAAGAAACAAGCCACGCCAAAAAGACCATCAAACATGGAATTCTCATATTTAGACATCAGGATTGGCCAAGAAGTAGGCTTCAACAGCCTTGAACAAGCCTGCTGTCTTTTTGCCATACACATCCTTGATTTGATCTTTGTTGATCTCAGCATCACCCTTGATGTAATATGTGCTGGTTCTCTTGCAAATGGATCCTCCCTCAGGAGCTGCCACGAACTTGTGCTCATAAGTCACCTTTTCAACTGCATCCTTCCAAACATTGGCTTCAATCAAGCTGAAGCTGTAGGTCAAGTTCTCTTCGTCAATCGCCTCAATCTTCTGCTTGGCATAACTGAGATCTTTTCCTGCAAGTGCAAAATCAATTTGTTACTTCTCCGTACGGTACATACAGCGAGTGTTATGATGATTTCAATATAGTTAATATAATTACAAGTAATTGCAACATATAATATACTAACCTTCAGCAAAAGTGATCTTCCTGATGGTTCCAGGCCCTCCATTTCCTTCAATTATCTCAGAGCTCTTAATGTGCTCTGGTAGAATTTTAGGCAAAAGAGTGTCAATTTCAAGGCAGTATGCCTTGAAAAGCTTGGCTGGGGCGACAGCAACCGCAAACTCATTTTCCAAAGTGATGACACCCATTATAAACTTAGGATTTTAAAAGACTGAGAAGGGGGGAGAGATTTTGTTGATTTGCAGGATGTTTTTTTGGTGATGAAACAAGAGGAGAGGTAGTATTTATAGCATGAAATTGAAGGCTATGTGGTGTGAAAGGGTCACAATATACATGCATCAAAGAGCAGTCCTAAATTCTTCATATCTGTTCATGGTCATTCTTTGTTTTAAATAATGCATGTCATATGTTCTCCATCATTTATTCAGTAAATAAAAGAACGAGGGAAAATCTGTATATCAATTTCATGGAAAAATATTTTGAAAAATGGGGATTTGAAAACTTAAAAGTCAAGCCTAAAGTTTAAAATAATTATAAGAGAATAGAGATGGAGATACAAGGGGTTTGAGATTGACTTTCAATCTATTTTTTATTAAAATTTAATTTTTGTTTTATATATTTTTTAATGTTTTTGAATTGTTTTGATATTGATATGTTAATATAAAAAATAATGTTTTTTTTTTAATATATATATATATATAATATTTTAATATATTTAAAAGTATTCAAACACCCTACATGTACAGCACACAAAGAAGGCAACCCCAAATCCACGGCAACAGGATAAAAAACAAAGAAGGCAAACAATCATATTAGCAGATGGTCAAGTGAAGCGCCTACCAATGTAGAAGGTATAATTTGACAGGCCTCCAAATAATATAATCGTCAAATATATAATAAATCAGTAGTATTCCTTCTCTCTTTTGAGATAATTGAAAAGGGAATTCCAAGTTGCATTATTTTTTAAAATAATCTTGTAGGCAGAATTCCATCCAGCATTAATAAAAAAAAAAAAACATCTTAAATTAGTTTTCAAACTATAGCCCAAATCTCAATTAAGTTCCTGCTTCTTCTTCTTCTTCTTCTTCTTCTTCTTCTTTCTCAATTTAGTGAAATGTCAAGGTATTTTTTACTCTGGTCTCAATTTAGTGAAATACTCATACTTTAAATTTAGATATGTTCTACTTATAACATCATTAGATTATTGTTTGTTGTAAATTTATTAAATAACCTTAGCTTCATCTTGTGTGATAATTTTCTAGCCATAATATTGTGTATTTAAGTACATCCAAACTAGATGAATGATTGATTATGGTATTAAATGAGAGAAGCTATATTTCTTGGAATTAATGTAAAATAGTTTTGGTAAGTCACATCCACCTTTAATAGTGGATTGCTCCGAGGGAGAGAAGAAAATGATTGAAATCTAGTTTATTTGAAAAAAAAAATGATATTTTTAGTTTTCAATGTGATGTTTTGAATTAGAAAAGAGCCATCATATTTCATTTATAATAAGTTGACTAAACTCACATATATTTATGATTATACATTCCAATTTATAGGGTCCATCCAAGTCACTATTTTGAATGGACCACATTGGTTTATTACTTTTATAAATGACCATACCAATATAATTTGCATGAGGTTGAAATCCATAAATTAATTGAATATGTTATTTCAAAAAATAAAATAAAATAATTGAATCTCTATATAAGGCATAAGTCTAGGTTATTTGTAATGATAATGAAAGAGAATATTATAGTTTTGAACTTCAAAAATACTTCACATTCAACTAATCATTTAACTGTTGCAGAATAATATAAATCATATTTTGGGATCTCATTTAATAGATTAAGTTATTAAGTTAAATTGATTCTTTGACATGGTATCAAAGTCTTAATGACCAAGTGATCATAAGTTCGAATATCAATATTCCTATTTATTTGATAAAAATTAAACACAAGGTAGCGTGTGACTGTGCAAGTTTCATGCCTAAAAGGTTTTCACTTGAAGGGATGTGTTAGAGAATAATATAAATCATATCTTGGAACCTCACCTGATAGTTTAAGCTATTGGATTGAATTGATTTTTTGACACTAATTATTTGTTCCAATACACCCCAATATAATGAAGTTCCTTAGTGAAAACATTTTATATTTAGTAGAGGTTGTTGTATTTCATTAATAAAAACTCAAATATCATAATCTTACTAGGAAAAAAACACTTGTCTCTGTAACATATTTAATCAAACAAATACATTTTTATTTTATTGTCATTTGAACAACATTTCAGTCTCTTACTAATATAGTTTGTGCCTTAGTAGTCCCAAATTTACCTCCTTATTTTTTTTATTTTGTTATATTTATACATCTTTACAAACACCAATATAATAAGTTGAGAACTTCTCAAATATAGCAATATGTTTTCCTCAGGCACTCCAATCATCAAAAGGGATACTAATATCATTACCCTCACACTCAATAAACATTTATCATAATATATGTTATTTTTTTATAAAAACACCATGTATTCTTCCTTTGATTATGATCTATAGGGTGGGATCACAAGCAAACTCAAACTATTAATTGTGATTTTTAGATATAAACTTGGATTCTAGTGGTAATGATTCATAAGTTAGACTAGATAATTAAGAGAAATATGAATTGAATTTGAGTGGTATAATTTTAGAATAAAGTGGTGATGAACACCTAAAAGCTAAAGATTTGACTTAAAATATCTTTAATTGAGTTAGAATCCCTAATAATCGATATACCAAACTAATTGATTATTAAGGATGCAACTGACTTTGTGTTTGAATGAATCAAGAAATTATCACACCGTGATACCATATATATTTTTAAACCTACTTATGAACCCAAACTTTCTAGTCAAGTTAGATATCATATGAGTCATTATGTGTATAGCCATCATTTATCAAAATCAATTATATAATTTGTAAATCATTTATTTACTGTATGTATTCGTAATAGTGTGATTGGTCAAGTGCAGAAGATTTTAGAATAAAATGGTGATGAACACCCAAAAGTTGAAGATGTGACTTAAAAAATCCTTCAATCAAATAAGAATCCTTCACAATCAATATGACAAACTAATTGATTATTGAGGATGCTATTGACTTTGTTTCTAAGTCAATCAGAAAATTACCACATCATGATTCTAAAGATATTTTTAAACCTATTTATGAACTCGAATTTTCTAGTCAAGTTGGATATCATATGAGTTATTATGTATCTAGCCATTATTTATTAAAATCAAATATATTATTTGTAAATCATTTAGTTACTGTATCTATTCCTAATAGTATGCTTTTTCAAGTGCAAAAGTAAGGTGTTGTTACTTGGTTAAATGCATAAACTGAAGTAAGAGGTGTGACTACTGGACTTTATGAAGCATTATGATTATGATTTCTATAACAAGATTTGGGTTATCCATCAAGCCAGCTAATTCAACTTAATTGTGGCAATAAAATAACATCTTGTATTGCCTATAACAGTTAATATGATTCTACAGAACATTTCTTAATATGATAGATTCTTTGTTAAATAGAAATTGGATAAAAACAAATAGGGTTGTCTAAATTCAAATATGAGAATTAATTATTCAACATTCTCATTAAAGTAGTTTCGAGTCAAAGGTTTTAAGGAAGTGTTGAGATTATGTTTTTAATTTAAAACAAACAAACAAACAACAACAACAATAACAATAATTGATGTGAAAATAACATAAAAAAATAAAATAGAGAGTAAAGTTTGATTAAGAAAATCATTTAACCACCCCCTGGTCATATATATAAATTATTTTCTTACGTGCATAGATCCTATTCGTTGGATTTTACAAACATAAAATCTTTCCAAAAGGATAGTTTATATATGTGTTAAAAGGAAAAATATTGTACAACTATTGTAATATGTATTTCTTTCTATTATGTTTACTGTTTTCCTATTGTATTTATTGAGATTGAGGCATTCACAGTTATTGTGATTGACCTTCTTAGAATAGATTATTTTCTTTCCTAGAATAGATTCTGGAACTTGTATAAATCATGTGTATTACAGCCTTCTTAACATATTCAATAAACTACAAAGTTTACAATTCTTTCTTGGTATCATAGCACCAATATTGGTGAACCTATTCACACCTTCCGCCACCACCAAAAATCCAACCAACACAAAACATAAACATGGATGATAACACATCCAACTCACTCACCATGTATAGTTCAGACTCACTAGGGCTTGTTCTCGTTTCCAAGCCTCTTGAAGGACACAATTATAGTCAATGGAGCCACTCAATGCGTATTGCCTTAAGTGCCAAAAACAAACTGGGGTTCATTGACGAAACCATCACACCTCCAGCAAGCACCGATACCAAATTTGTTGTTTGGAAGAGATGTAACGACATGGTGCTATCATGGATTTTACAGTCACTAAATCCTAATATTGCAAGCAGTGTGCTTTATTGTACTGGTGCATCTATTGTATGGAATGACCTCAAGGATCGATTCTCACAAAGCAATGACTCTAGGATTTTCCAAATCCGCTAAGAAATCGCTGAGCATCGACAAGATAACCTCACAATTTTAGAATACTATACTAAACTCAAGGCTCTATGGGACGAATTAGATTCCTCCCATGAACCCATCATATGCACCTGCGAGGGTTCCAAAACACAAGCCTCAAGAGAAGAAAAGGAGAGATTCATGCAATTTCTAATAGGTCTTAATGAAGCTTACTCAACAGTGTGTGGGTCGATCGTGATGATGTCACCGATCTTAGACACACGGTGTGTTCATGGATTAATCATCCAACACAAGCGACAAATGGATGTGGCAAATCGGTAGATCGGACCCCATGCTATGCAGACCAGTCGCTACATCAGAGGTGGTACAAGACCCGAGAATCAAATGAGAACAAAATCGCCTGGTGTTGGTAATGGAGAAGGGAAGCATGATCCTTATTTGAAGAAGCAACGCAATTGTTCTTACTGTGATGGAGACACCCACACGGTGGAAAATTGTTATTATATCAATGGTTTTCCTGTGGGCCATAAGTTACATGGAAAGAATGTCAAGCCAAAGAACAAAAGACCTATTGCCTATACTATTGACAGGGATTTCACCTTAGTGCATGACAATAAGCCAAATGAAAGTCCAACTTTCATCACCGAAGAATATAATCAATTGATCGCCCTCTTGCACAACCAATCCGGTAATTTTTCACGTGCAAATAAAACAGGTACTATTGCACCTACTTGTAATCTATCATAACATAACCCACATTCAAATATATACTGGATAATGGACAGCGGAGCGTCAGATCACATTTCATGTTTTGCACCTACACCTAACATGCTGCACGCTCCTCATGATTTTGTTGGGTTACCCAATGAAGGAAAAGAAAAAATTCATAACATTGGGTCCATTAAAGTATCTGAAACAATAACTCTTGATGGAGTTCTTCACGTTCCTCAATTCAATGTGAACTTATTATCTGTGAGCAAATTGACATGAGAATTGCAGTGTATTGTGATTTTCTTTGATAAATTTTGTATTGTGCAGGACGTGACCACGGGGAGGACGATTGGCCTGGACAAGCAATTTAATGGGCTCTACTACCTCACAGCTATCTAAAATCCACATCTAGTTCACCATGTCCACCATACCTCCCATCTTTGGCACCAACGTTTGGGCCACCCATCCAACGCCCTTATTCAATTACTTTCAAATACAATTTTAGAAATTGTCTATGATCCAAATCATGTCTGTGATCCAAATCTGGCCAAGAAGTAGGCTTCAACACCCTTGAACAAGCCTGCTGTCTTTTTGCCATACACATCCTTGTTTTTGTTCTTCGATGTATTATCATTTTTTATTTAAAAAAAAGAAAAGGGAAAGAGAAGAAAGTTCCATAAACTCAAGTCCTCTCCAAAAATATATAAGGAAACAAAAAGCTTTTTATTATGTATATTGCAAACAATACAATAACTTAATGGAAATGCTTCCATACAAATAACCACATGACCACAAAATCAAATGCTATCAAGGCAGAAAAAAATTATCCAAAAAAAGAAGAAAAAGCATTTGCCACACTGCCAAGGCCAGAGAAAAAAAAAGAACAAAACAAGCCACACCAAAAAAGACTATCAAACATGGGAATTCTCATATTTAGACATCTGGATTGGCCAAGAAGTAGGCCTCAACAGCCTTGAACAAGCCCGCTGTCTTTTTGCCATACACATCCTTGATTTGATCTTTGTTGATCTCAGCATCACCCTTGATGTAGTATGTGCTGGTTCTCTTGCAAATGGAACCTCCCTCGGGAGTTGCCACGAACTTGTGCTCATAAGTCACCTTTTCAACTGCATCCTTCCAAACATTGGCTTCAATCAAGCTGAAGCTGTAGGTCAAGTTCTCTTCGTCAATCGCCTCAATCTTCTGCTTGGCATAACTGAGATCTTTTCCTGCAAGTGCAAAATCAATTTGTTACTTCTCCGTACGGTACATACAGCGAGTGTTATGATGATTTCAATATAGTTAATATAATTACAAGTAATTGCAACATATAATATACTAACCTTCAGCAAAAGTGATCTTTCTGATGGTTCCAGGCCCTCCATTTCCTTCAATTATCTCAGAGCTCTTAATGTGCTCTGGTAGAATCTTAGGCAAAAGAGTGTCAATTTCAAGGCAGTATGCCTTGAAAAGCTTGGCTGGGGCGACAGCAACCGCAAACTCATTTTCCAAAGTGATGACACCCATTGTAAACTTTGGATTTTAAAAGACTGAGAGTGGGGGGGGGGATTTTGTTGATTTGCAGGATGTTTTTGTGGTGCTGAAACAAGAGGAGGAGAGGTAGTATTTATAGCATGAAATTGAAGGTTATGTGGTGTGAAAGGATCACACATTTGTGTCGATGACCAGTGCTAATTAATTCCTCATATTCTGTTCTTGGTCATTATTTGTTTTAATTAAATAATATATGTCCTAGTCAAATAAATCACCCTTGAAACCATATAAAATTCTAGTTGACTATGTATGCTTTCCAACATTTTGGAAAATCCTAGCACGTCAATTTTATGGAAGATAACTATATATTTACGACTTGAATAATTCCAAACTGACGGGAATTTCTTCAGATGGTTTACTTGAGTTGTTTTGTATTTATATAGTTAATCAAATACCTTGATCCTGACTATGAGTGAGTTATTACTTTCCCTTTCAAAAGAACAAAAAGGAATGAGTTATTATTATATTAAGTTGAGATATCTTAGAATACTTGGGTAGTAAAACAAAATTCCTCATTAAGTTGAGTGGCTGCCTTTTGGGGTGTTTGTTTTGTGCAATTACCATTTTATAAAAACATTTTAAAAAAATTGGATCTTTCAAAAATCAATAATGAAAAAAAGATTTTAAAAAATTGAGATTGAAAAAACATAAAAATCAAACTCATGGTCCCCACATCTAGGTTTAAAGCTTACATAGGCGTCTTAAATTTTATATTTAAGCAATATTTTTTAAATTTTTATTAATCTCCTCTCTCTCTCTCTCTATATATATATATATATATGGCTGAGAGAGTTGAAGAAAAGCCACCGGACAGGATGCCAATAGATAGGGCCCAAATCATTAGCAAATGGTCAAATGAAGCGCCTACCAATGCAGATAGTTTAATAACTTAACAAAATTTGAAAAATCTAGAAGGTATAAATTAATATAACTTAAATTAGTTTTCAATCTATAGCCCGAATCTCAATTAAATACCTAAGAATTTTGTTGTGTTATAAAGTTTTCGAAAATTCTCAATTAATTGTTTCATCCATTTTTTATAATAATTTATTAAAATATTAATATTTTAAAAATGACAATTTACTATCCATTTATCATATTTTTCATTTATGATCTCATTTATTTTATATGGAATATAATAAAAAATTATCATAACATGTTCTTAATGTCCTATTTTGTAATAGAATTAGTGATGCCCAATTTTCAATTTAAGTAAATACTGATGTGCTTGTATTTTTTTTAAATCAAAGGATCAAATTGAAATAACGAGAAGTGTTGATTAATTTCACAAGTGCACAAATCGTTACAAGTAATAAAATAATGAGTAGAATATCATCGCACGAGGATTTGTAAAAATTTCTACTAATTATCAAAATCTTTTAATTTATGATCTATTTAAGGAATCGAATAAGATAGTTTACGAAACAAAAATTAATTATTAAAAACAAACCACCAACTGATTAAATATTATTGAATTTAATTCTAATGATTTTAGGATTTCTGACTTATTGTAGCTATTCTCATGTGAAATTTCTTAATTGAATTAATTATTTATAGAATTGATAATCAGGTTTTTCTAATTTAAACACTAATCTCTCTCGAGTATCAATGAATTATTTCGACAAACAAACTTCATATACTCTCCAAAATTTTTGAACTTGTCAAAATTTATTAAGAATCGTAAAACCTTTAACGATTACAAAATTTCATAAGATATCTTTATCCTATAGATTTCTTAAGGTATTTCAAACACTGTCTAAAACAATAATCACTTCTCAATCTCAAATTGAATCCTAAATCATGCAAATGTTGGTCATATATACACAAGCATTAAGCATAGAATGAAATACTCAACAACTAAAGTAATAATTCAATCAAAGAAATTTTTCACATATTCATAGTAAGGTTACATAAAAATTTTTAGAATAAAAGTCTACTCCATATTTAAATTAAAGAGAAACAAACTTGATACGATGGCATCACTCAAAAGCAGAGAATGACAGTAGAATAGCTAGGTATCTACCAATCTGCTCTGATTTTCGACCCCCTGTTTTTCTCTATTTTTTACTCTCCTTTTCTGCCACCTCTTCTCTTCTTTTTGGTGTATTGTAGGGTCTCTCTCTCTATTTTTTTTGTTTTCCTAGCTGACCCCCCCTCTTTTTTTCTCTTATACTCGCCTTTTTACCCCTTGCTAAATTAAGAAAGTTTCCTTCTATGTTTTGTATTCCTTCTTATCCGGATATTGCGGGCCATATTTGAGGTAGAAAACGTGTGAATGCAAATGTCTCTATTTCTAGAGAAATTGTAGGAAATCAAATCTTCTTTCCAACGACTTTGATCTTGCAATTTTTGGACCTCTGAGACTTGATAAATGGGTCATAACCCGAGATAGCATTTGGAATACAGGAATTTCGGGTCTGAATCAATCCTTATTTTTCAACTCACTCTTTGGGCTTCAAAACAAAAAAACTGAGTTTTATGCCTGTTGTTACTCAATTTTGGACCCCAAGTGATGGAAATGGTGTATACCTATTTTGAACTGAGTGTATGAGTTTAGCTCATGTTTGCTAGAAGATTGATAAAAGCAGAGTAAGAAATATTTTTTTGAAACCTTGTTTGAGCTATTTTCTGCTCTCTTTATCCTTTCTATTTGCTACCAAAATCATCAGGTTTTTCTTAGATTGATCAGGAGTCTTTATAATGCTAAATTCGTTCCTTCTTTATCTGGTCTTTAAGGTTGGATAAATCCCTTAGAATTTACATTAAAAAAATGATTCTGCTACTGTAATAATTTTTTGTTCCAACTTAGGCTCTGATTCTGACTTGGCTCTGTATAATATCTAACCATCCTAGTTATATTCTGTCACTCATGACATGTTGAAGAATTGACCTAAACCTTTATTGGGTCATAGGGGTCACTGTTTTTAGGGTAGACTCTCCGTCAGATTTGGATGCTCGACATTGTCAGATCAAGAGAACCTTTTTGACCAACCAGATTCCTGTCAGATTCTGTTGTCTAAAATGATGTTATCTCACTTTGAACCCTTCATCAAATTTGTAGTCCGCGACATATAGATGAATTAGGGCTTTTGAGTTGCTTGATTTCGATATTAGAAGCTCAAGATATTTCTATTTGAAATCTATCGTGAAAGTATAGAATCCTGTCGCGAGAAGGTTTCCAGCTGAGTTTGATTGCAATTCTGTTATTAAAAAAAAGAATTTATCTTGTTTTTTATCCTTCATGAAAGTTGTAGCTCTACAAGTGAAGATGAATTTAGGACTTTTGAATCACTTGATTTCGATATCAAAAGCTCATAATATTCTCGTTTGAACATCTAATGTGAAAGTAGAGAATTCTGCCGCGAGAAGGATCCTGACCCGAGTTTTGCACTAAAGACTTTATTTCCATCACAAATTTGGTTGATTTGTTCTTAGGTCATATTCTCAATCATATAAGGTTGCTCGGCATTGTCAGTTTCTGAATTAGATTAGGAGACCCTTTTTGACCAACCAGATTACTGCTAGATTTTGTTCTCAAAAATGATTTTATCTCACTTCGAATCCTTCATCAAAGTTGTAGTCCTGGACATGTAGATGAATTTGTGTTTTTGAATTGATTGATTTCAATATCAAAAGCTCAAGATATTCTCATTTGAATATCTTGTGAGAAAGTAGGGAATCCTGCCGCGAGAATTGTTCTAGCTCGCAGGTTTGATTGAAGGGATTATGGGCCAATTTGGATTTTTTTTCTCTTTTAGGGACTGAATTGAGAGGTGTTAAAATTAGGGATTTAACTAAAGGTTGAAATTAAAAGGAACCCAAAATTAATCACGTTGCATGCAGAACAAACCAATGTTCTGCACGCAACGAACCCGACAATACAAGCTGCGCCAGTTTTTCTCATCTTTGGTCCAAAGGCAACGGCTTTGAACACCTAGGCCAGCTGTGGAAGAACACAGAGGAGAGCTGCACCATCATTTAATAGTTTGGATTCTACACATGGAGAATAATTACCAAGATCACATAATCAATCAGAATATTTGGCTTCCTAATTTGCCTTTTCGATTGCAAGCCACCCGCGATTGTGTCCCCAGATTTTGTTTCCTAAATGGAGCTGCATATAGGCTATATGTAAGCCTCCTCTACTGACCTAAGGAGGACTAAGAAAAGAGAGGAGAAAAGGAGGAGAGGAGGAGGAGAAACGGGGAATTCGGCAACAAATAAAAAGGAGGCGCTGCTACTAAAGAAAGAGCAGGAAAAACGAGAAAAAGAAAGACAGGAAGAATCGAGAGAGAGGCAGGGCAGAGAAAACCACAAGAAGGACACTGACCAAAGCAAGGAGAACATAGAGGCAAGGGCGGCAACTCCACCAGCACAACACGCCTTCATCCGCAGAGAAAGCATCAGCAGAAGGAGAGAAAACGAACAGAGACCAAAACCGGCGTGGCCATCGCTTTCGTTGTCCCCAGAAGCAGCAACCATTGGCTGAGCACAGAGGCTTTAGCACCTGTCGTCTTCGTCCATCTCAGCGCCAGCTTTCAAGAGAAGGAAAGCAGAACAGAGAAGAAGGGAAAGAGAAGAGAAGGAAAGGAGAATAGAGAAGAAGGGAAAGAGAAGAGAAGAAAACAGGGAGAAGAAAGGAGAAAGAGAGGAAGACACAGAGCTAAACGCAGGAGACGGATGCAAGCTGAGAACAAAAAGGAAAAGAGCTGGAACAGATGAGCATGGACAAACCAGCCATCACGCCTTCAACATCGCTGCAGTTCATTTGTTTTTCTCCAGGTTTGTTATTCAGTTCTACATGCATTTCTTGGTTGCATGTGTTTCTGTTCAAGTGAAATTTAATTCACTTGAACAGTAACTCACCAGCTTTCATTAAGTTGTATGTGTCCACCCGGGTCACTTGCGCAACTGGATCTATTTTTTTAAAAATAAAAAATAAAAGAAAGAGAAAGAGATTTATTTTTTGGCATATTTTTTTCAAGGTCTAGATTTTGTTTTGTTGTAAAAAAATATCAATCCTGTATTTATAATATCTGGTTTTCAACGCAATGTGACAAATATACATATATATCAAAAAATGTTTTCTTATGTGTTGCATACAATTAATATCCTAACATGTTCTATACGCTTTATATATATATATATTGGAAGTTTTGAAAATATGTTTTCGCATGGATTTCTTAAACACAAAAATTATTTTCTTGCATTTCTGGATTTTACAATATGTTTATAAAATTCCAAAGGGTGCAGGCCAATATTTCAAAAAATATAAAAATCTTATTTTGGGGGAAATTCATATATTATTCACCACTAATGTTTGGATAAATAAATCCTTAAAGGATAAATATCCAAAATATTATTGAGAATAATTTGTTATAATTCACTGTTAATATTTGGATAAAGAAACACTAAGTGGTAAATATCCAAAATAATTTTCTAGGAATAATAAATTCGCACACATCCTTCAAAGAAGCCTTGATTATAATCGAGGACATTTCAATTATTTACTCCACGGTTTACGAGTCGTGAGAGTATAAAACACTAAGGCAAAAATAGGCTTTTAAAGCGCCCTAGATTTCTAGCTTTTTGTTCCTCCTCCTTGTGATTTACGAGTCGCAAACTCTTGAAATACTAAGGGAAAAATGAGCTTTTGAAGCACATGAAATCTCATTGGATTTCTATCTTAATCAATTTAATTTGAATCAAACCTAGAAAAACAGATGGGATTAAAAAAAAAAAAACACAACACCATAACAATTATAATGCAAGCCAAACACTAAGCAGCTTACCTTAGATAGGGCGTACTATAGGTGCCAATACCTTCCCTTTACGCAACTAGTCCCTTGCTTTAGAATCTTTGAAAGACCAGTTAGGTTTCCTAGTAAACATTATACTAGGTGACGACTCCTTTATACACAAAAAAAACCGAAATCAATCGATGGTTGCCGCACTACGCCGCGAGGGTGTGACAATGCCCTTCATATGTTTTGTGGATCTTTATCTTAGATTTTGAAAATGGTTATAAACACCTGTAACATAGTTGTATAACTTTCTTTGTAGCCCAAAATCAATTAGTGTTCAGCTTTACTGATGGATTATGTCTACTCGGTAATCTAGTATCTGAAAACACATTGATTTCCCATGAGATTAATAGTTCAAAAAGGGATCCAAAATTCTAATTAATTTGTGCAATACATCCAAAATATTTTAAAATCAAGCATGAATAGTATAAAATATACATGCTATAAATTCCCTTATCAAGAAGATAATTAATTTGATTGTCTATTTTGGATCAAAATGTATTTGTATGTTTGCGCATATGTTATAAGTGTATCATTTTCACTAACACTTCATTTCATACTATCGATTTTAGATTATATTGATGCAAATTACCAACTAATCTAACGATGATGATAGATGAAATTAAAAATAAAAAAATAAAAATGACCGAAGCCAACCTAATTTAATTTTTTAAACTTGTGATACTGATCATGAAACCGGATCACAACACAAAAAACAAATTCAAAGATGGATCATGAGATTGTGGTTGATTAGAAAATGTAGTCTTAAGTGTAGTCTAGACTTGTTTGAATGTGTTTAAACTATTCCAACAAGATTTAGACAGATAGATGATAATATAATACCCAATACATCTTGTTCTTTCTTATACCACGTTGTATAAGATGGATTGGGTGAATTATCATTACTGTATAAGATGGATTGGGTCAAAACCTTCAACTAACTCTAGAAGATCATTACTGTTTAGAAAGGGCAGAAATTGGGACTGCCAGATTAGATAATTTGATCCATCAAGTTTAAGGGATGCTGGTGGTAAGGTATGAGGAAGATTGAGAGGGTTGTTGATATCATGTGAAGGTAATAGAGGAGACATTATGTGGAAGCAGAATCAAAGAAAAGGTATCTGTGAGCTATAATGGCTCCGATTCAAAGTAAACGCATGACGACATAGTGATTTTTATTATGTATTTTGCAAACAATACAATAACATCAACTATTGAATAGAATTGCTTCAATACAATTAACCAAATTAATAACCACAAAATCAAATACTACTAAAGTAATAGAAGATATATTTCAGTACTGATCTCGAGTTTTTTTGCCAGTAACAAGGATGAAAAATTTACCCAAAAGAAGAAGAAAAGGCAATAACCACACTGCCAAAGAAAACCAAGAAAAGGCCACGCTAAAAAGAAAATGAAACATGGGAATTCTCATATTTAGACATCTGGATTGGCCAAGAAGTAGGCTTCAACAGCCTCGAACAAGCCTGCGGTCTTTTTGCCATACACATCCTTGATTTGATCTTTGTTGATCTCAGCATCACCCTTGATGTAGTATGTGCGTTGCCGAAATGCAGTAGCCTTTGAATTTCGGGTGATCCCTCTTGAGCATGTATGCTTATGCTACTTGTTCAACATCAGACTTCTTCCGCAAACGGCGAAACGCTCTGACTCGGTGAGTTTCGCGGCATTCCAACCTCGATGCCCCGGTTGCCGAAATTCAGTTGCCTTTGAATTTCAAGTGATCCCTCTTGAGCATGTATGCTTATGTTACTTGTTCAAAATCAGACTTCTTCCGCAAACGGCGAAATGCTCTAAATCATTGAGTTTCGCGGTGAAACGCTCTGACTCAGTGAGTTTTACGGCATTCCAATTTCGATGCCCCGGTTGCCGAAATGTAGTTGCCTTTGAATTTTGGGTGATCCCTCTTGAGCATGTATGCTTCTACGACTTGTTCTACATTAGACTTCTTCTGCAAACGGCGAAACGCTCTGACTCGGTGAGTTTTGTGGCATTCCGACTTCGATGCCCCGGTTGCCGAAATTCAGTTGCCTTCGGGTGATCCCTCTTGAGCATTTATGCTTCTGCTACTTGTTCTACATCAGACTTCTTCCGCAAACGGCGAAACGCACTGACTCAGTGCGTTTCGTGGCATTCCGACCTCAATGCCCCGGTTGCCGAAATTCAGTTGCCTTCGGGTGATCCCTCTTGAGCATGTATGCTTTTGCTACTTGTTCTACATCAGACTTCTTCCGCAAACGGCGAAACGCTCTAACTCGGTAAGTTTCAAGGCATTCCGACTTCGATGTCCCGGTTGCCGAAATTCAGTTGCCTTCGGCTGATCCCTCTTGAGCATGTATGCTTATGCTACTTGTTCTACAACAGACTTCTTCCGCAAACGGCGAAACGCTCTGAATCGGTGAGTTTCGCGGTGAAACGCTCTGACTCAGTGAGTTTCGCGGCATTCCAATTTCGATGCCCCGGTTGCCGAAATGCAGTTGCATTTGAATTTCGGGTGATCCCTCTTGAGCATGTATGCTTATGCTACTTGTTCTACATCAGACTTCTTCCGCAAACGGCGCACCGCGGCATTCCGACTTCGATGCCCCCATTGCCGAAATGCAGTTGCCTTTGAATTTCGGGTGATCCCTCTTGAGCATGTATGCTTCTGCTACTTGTTCTACATCAGAATTCTTCTGCAAACGGCGAAACGCTCTGACTCGGTGAGTTTTGTGCCATTCCGACTTCGATGTCCCGGTTGCCGAAATTTAGTTGCCTTCGGGTGATCCCTCTTGAGCAAGTATGCTTATGCTACTTGTTCTACATCAGACTTCTTCCGCAAATGGCGAAACGCCCTAACTCGGTGAGTTTCGCGGCATTCCGACCTCGATGCCCCTGTTGCCGAAATTCAGTTGCCTTTGAATTTCAAGTGATCCCTCTTGAGCATGTATGCTTCTGCTAGTTGTTCTACATCAGACTTCTTCCGCAAACGGCAAAACGCCCTGACACGATGAGTTTCGCGGCATTCGAAACTCGATGCCCCGGTTGCCGAAATTCAGTAGCCTTTGAATTTCGGGTGATCCCTCTTGAGCATGTATGCTTCTGCTACTTTTTCTACATCAGACTTCTTCCGCAAATGGCGCACCCCGGCATTCCGACTTCGATGCCCCAGTTGCCGAAATGCAGTTGCCTTTGAATTTCGGGTGATCCCTCTTGAGTATCCATGCTTCTGCTACTTGTTCTACATCAGACTTCTTCTGCAAAGGGCGAAACGCTCTGACTCGGTGAGTTTTGTGCCACTCCGACTTCGATGCCCGGTTGCCGAAATTTAGTTGCCTTCGGGTGATCCCTCTTGAGCAAGTATGCTTATGCTACTTGTTCTACATCAGACTTCTTCCGCAAACGGCGAAACGCCCTAACTCGGTGAGTTTCGCGGCATTCCGACCTCGATGCCCCTGTTGCCGAAATTCAGTTGCCTTTGAATTTCAGGTGATCCCTCTGGAGCATGTATGCTTCTGCTAGTTGTTCTACATCAGACTTCTTCCGCAAATGGCAAAACGCCCTGACACGATGAGTTTCGCGGCATTCGAAACTCGATGCCCCGGTTGCTGAAATTCAGTAGCCTTTGAATTTCGGGTGATCCCTCTTGAGCATGTATGCTTCTGCTACTTTTTCTACATCAGACTTCTTCCACAAATGGCGCACCCCGGCATTCCGACTTCGATGCCCCAGTTGCCGAAATGCAGTTGCCTTTGAATTTCGGGTGATCCCTCTTGAGTATGTATGCTTCTGCTACTTGTTCTACATCAGACTTCTTCCACAAACGGCGAAACTCTCTGACTCGGTGAGTTTCAAGGCATTCCGACTTCGATGCCCTAGTTGTCGCAATTCAGTTGCCTTCGGGTGATCCCTCTTGAGCATGTATGCTTATGCTACTTGTTCTACATCAGACTTCTTCCGCAAACGGCGAAACGCTTTGACTCGGTGAGTTTCGTGGCATTCCGACCTCAATGCCCCGGTTGCCGAAATTCAGTTGCCTTCGGGTGATCCCTCTTGAGCATGTATGCTTCTGCTACTTGTTCTACATCAGACTTCTTCCGCAAACGGCGAAACGCTCTGACTCGGTGAGTTTCAAGGCATTCCGACTTCGATGTCCCAGTTGCCGACATTCAGTTGCCTTCGGCTGATCCCTCTTGAGCATGTATGCTTATGCTACTTGTTCAACAACAGACTTCTTCCGCAAATGGCGAAACGTTCTGAATCGGTGAGTTTCGCGGTGAAACGCTCTGACTCAGTGAGTTTCGCGGCATTCCAATTTCGATGCCCCGGTTGCCGAAATGCAGTTGCATTTGAATTTCGGGTGATCCCTCTTGAGCATGTATGCTTCTGCTACTTTTTCTACATCAGACTTCTTCCGCAAATGACGAAACGGTCTGACTCGATGAGTTTCGTGGCATTCCGAACTCGATGCCCCGGTTGCCGAAATTTCGTTGCCTTCGGGTGATCCCTCTTGAGCATGTATGCTTATGCTACTTGTTCTACATCAGACTTCTTCCGCAAACGGCGCACCGCGGCATTCCGACTTCGATGCCCCCATTGCCAAAATGCAGTTGCCTTTGAATTTCGGGTGATCCCTCTTGAGCATGTATGCTTCTGCTACTTGTTGTACATCAGACTTCTTCCGCAAACGGCGAAACGCTCTGACTCGGTGAGTTTCAAGGCATTCCGACTTCGATGTCCCGATTGCCGAAATTCAGTTGCCTACCGGTGATCGCTCTTGAGCATGTATGCTTCTGCTACTTGTTCTACAACAGACTTCTTCCGCAAACGGCGAAAATCTCTGACTCGGTGAGTTTCGCGTCATTCCGACTTCGATTCCCTCGTTGCCGAAATGCAGTTGCCCTTGAATTTCGGGTGATCCCTCTTGAGCATTTATGCTTCTGCTACTTGTTCTACATCAGACTTCTTCCGCAAACGGCGAAACGCACTGACTCAGTGCGTTTCGCAGAATTCCGACTTCGATGCCCCAGTTGCCGAAATTCAGTTGCCTTCGGGTGATCCCTCTTGAGAATGTATGCTTATGCTATTTTTTATACATCAGACTTCTTCCGCAAACGGCGAAACGCTTTGACTCTGTGAGTTTCGCGGTATACCGACGTCAATGCCGCGGTTGTCGAAATTCAGTTGCCTTTGAATTTCGAGTGATCCCTATTGAGAATGTATGCTTCTGCTACTTGTTCTACATCAGACTTCTTCGGCAAACGGCAAAACGCTCTGACTCAGTGAGTTTCGCGGCATTCCAATTTCGATGCCCCGGTTGCCAAAATTCAGTTGCCTTTGAATTTCAGGTGATCCCTCTTGAGCATGTATGCTTATGCTAGTTGTTCTACATCAGACTTCTTCCGCAAACGGCAAAACGCCCTGACACGATGAGTTTCGCGGCATTCGAAACTCGATGCCCCGGTTGCCGAAATTCAGTAGCCTTTGAATTTCGGGTGATCCCTCTTCAGCATGTATGCTTCTGCTACTTTTTCTACATCAGACTTCTTCCGCAAATGGCGCACCCCGGCATTCCGACTTCGATGCCCCAGTTGTCGAAATGCAGTTGCCTTTGAATTTCGGGTGATCCCTCTTGAGTATGTATGCTTCTGCTACTTGTTCTACATCAGACTTCTTCCGCAAACGGCGAAACTCTCTGACTCGTTGAGTTTCAAGGCATTCCGACTTCGATGCCCTAGCTGTCGCAATTCAGTTGCCTTCGGGTGATCCCTCTTGAGCATGTATGCTTATGCTACTTGTTCTACATCAGACTTCTTCCACAAACGTCTTAAATCTCTGACTCGGTGAGTTTTACGGCATTCCGACTTCGATGCCCCGGTTGCCGAAATGTAGTTGCCTTTGAATTTCGGGTGATCCCTCTTGAGCATGTATGCTTCTGCTACTTTTTCTACATCAGACTTCTTCCGTAAATGGCGCACCCCGGCATTCCGACTTCGATGCCCTAGTTGCCGAAATGCAGTTGCCTTTGAATTTCAGGTGATCCCTCTTGAGTATGTATGCTTCGGCTACTTGTTCTACATCAGACTTCCAAAACGGCGAAACTCTCTCACTCGGTGAGTTTCAAGGCATTCCGACTTCGATGCCCTAGTTGTCGCAATTCAGTTGCCTTCGGGTGATCCCTCTTGAGCATGTATGCTTATGCTACTTGTTCTACATCAGACTTCTTCCGCAAACGTCGAAAATCTCTGACTCAGTGAGTTTTACGGCATTCCGACTTCGATGCCCCGGTTGCCGAAATGTAGTTGCCTTTGAATTTCGGGTGATCCCTCTTGAGCATGTATGCTTCTGCTACTTGTTCTACATTAGATTTCTTCCGTAAACGGTGAAACGCCCTGACTCGGTGAGTTTCGTGGAATTTCGACTTCGATGCCCCGGTTGCCGAAATTCAGTTGCCTTTGGGTGATCCCTCTTGAGAATGTATGCTTATGCTATTTTTTCTACATCAGACTTCTTCCGCAAACGGTGAAAATCTCTGACTCGGTGAGTTTCGCGGCATTCCGACCTCGATGCCCTGTTGCCGAAATTCAGTTGCCTTTGAATTTTGGGTGATCCCTCTTGATTATGTATGCTTCTGCTACTTGTTCTACATCATACTTTTTTCTACAAACAGCGAAACGCTTTGACTCGGTGAGTTTCACGGCATTCGCACTTCGATGCCCCGGTTGTCGAAATTCAGTTGCCTTTGAACTTCGGGTGATCCCTGTTGAGCATGTATGCTTCTGCTACTTGTTCTACATCAGACTTTCTTCTGCAAACAGCGAAACGCTTTGACTCGGTGAGTTTCACGGAATTCCGACTTCGATGCCCCGGTTGCCGAAATTCAGTTGCCTTTGAATTTCGGGTGATCCCTCTTGAGCATGTATGCTTCTGCTACTTGTTCTACATCATACTTTCTTCTACAAACAGCGAAACGGTTTGACTCGGTGAGTTTTACGGCATTCGCACTTCGATGCCCCGGTTGTCAAAATTCAGTTGCCTTTGAACTTCGGGTGATCCCTGTTGAGCATGTATGCTTCTGCTACTTGTTCTACATCAGACTTTCTTCTGCAAACAGCGAAACGCTTTGACTCGGTGAGTTTCACGGAATTCCGACTTCGATGCCCCGGTTGCCGAAATTCAGTTGCCTTTGAATTTCGGGTGATCCCTCTTGAGCATGTATGCTTCTGCTACTTGTTCTACATCAAACTTCTTCCGCAAATGACAAAACGCTCTGACTCGGTGAGTTTCGCGGTATTCCGACTTTGATGCCCCAGTTGCCGAAATGTAGTTGCCTTTGAATTTCGGGTGATCCCTCTTGAGCATGTATGCTTCTGCTCCTTGTTCTACATCAGACTTCTTCCGCAAATGGCGAAACGCTCTGACTCGGTGAGTTTCGTGGCATTCTGACTTCGATGCCCCGGTTGCCGAAATTCAGTTCCCTTCGGGTGATCCCTCTTGAGCATGTATGCTTATGCTACTTGTTCTACATCAGACTTCTTCCGCAAAAGGCGAAACGCTCTGACTCGGTGAGTTTCACGGCATTCCGACCTTGATACCCCGGTTGCCGAAATTCAGTTGCCTTTGAATTTCGGGTGATCCCTCTTGAGCACGTATTCTTCTGCTACTTGTTCTACATAAGACTTCTTCCGCAAACGGCGAAACGCTCTGACTCGGTGAGTTTCAAGGCATTCCGACTTCGATGTCCCGGTTGCCGAAATTCAGTTGCCTTCAGATGATCCCTCTTGAGCATGTATGCTTATGCTACTTGGTCTACATCAGACTTTCTTCAGCAAACGGCGAAACGCATTGACTCGGTGAGTTTGACGGCATTCCAACTTCGATACCCCGTTGTCGATATTCTGTTGCCTTTGAATTTTGGGTGATCCCTCTTGATCATGTATGCTTCTGCTACTTGTTCTACATCAGACTTTCTTCTGCAAACGATGAAACACTTGGACTCGGTGAGTTTCGCGGCATTCCGACTTCGATACCTGGATGTCGAAATTCAGTTGCCTTTGAATTTCGGGTGATCCCTTCTTGAGCTTGTATGCTTCATCTACTTGTTCTACATCAGACTTTCTTCAGCAAACGGCGAAACGCATTGACTCGGTGAGTTTGACGGCATTCCAACTTCGATACCCCGGTTGTCGATATTCTGTTGCCTTTGAATTTTGGGTGATCCCTCTTGATCATGTATGCTTCTGCTACTTGATCTCCATCAGACTTTCTTCTGCAAACAGCGAAACGCTTTGACTCGGTGAGTTTCGTGGCATTCCGCCTTGGATACCCTGGTTGCCGAAATTCAGTTGCATTTGAATTTCGGGTGATCCCTCTTGAGCATGTATGCTTTTGCTGCTTGTTCTACATCATACTTTCTTCTACAAACGGCGAAACACTTTGACTCGGTGAGTTTCGCGGCATTCCGACTTCGATACCCTGGTTGCCAAAATTCAGTTGCCTTTGAGTTTCGGGTGATCACTCTTGAGCATGTATGCTTCTGCTACTTGTTGTACATCATACTTCATCCAGAAACGGCGAAACGCTTTGACTAGGTGAGTTTCGCGGCATTCCGACTTCGCTGCCCTAGTTGCCGAAATTCAGTTGCCTTTGAATTTCAAGTGATCCCTCTTGAGCATGTATGCTTCTGCTACTTGTTCTACCTCAGAATTTCTTCTACAAACAGCAAAACGCTTTGACTCGGTGAGTTTCACGGCATTCCGACTTCGATGCCCCGGTTGTCGAAATTCAGTAGCCTTTGAATTTCGGGTGACCCTCTTGAGCAAGTATGCTTCTGCTACTTGTTCTACATCATACTTTCTTCTGCAAACGGCGAAACACTTTGACTCGGTGAGTTTCGCGGCATTCCGACTTCGATGCCCCGCTTGTCGAAATTCAGTTGCCTTTAAATTTCAAGTGATCCCTTTTGCGCATCTATGCTTCTTCTACTAGTTCTACATAAGACTTTCTTCCGCAAACGGCGAAACGCTTTGACTCGGTGAGTTTCGCGGCATTCCGACTTTGATACCCTGGTTGCCGAAATTCAGTTGCCTTTGAATTTCAGGTGATCACTCTTGAAAATGTATGCTCCAGCACTTGTTCTACATCAGACTTTCTTCAGCAAACGACGAAACGCTTTGACTCGATGAGTTTCGCGTCATTCCGACTTCGATGCCCCGGTTGCCGAAAGTCAGTTGCCTTTGAATTTCAGGTGATCGCTCTTGAGCATGTATGCTTCTGCTACTTGTTCTACATCAGACTTCCTTCCGCAAACGGCGAAACGCTTTGACTCGGTGAGTTTCGCGGCATTCCGACTTCGGTGCCCCGGTTGCCGAAATTCAGTTGCCTTTGAATTTTGGGTGATCCCTCTTGAGCATGTATGCTTCTGCTACTTGCTCTACATCAGACTTTCTTCCGCAAACGGGGAAACGCTTTGACTCGGTGAGTTTCGCGGCATTCCGACTTCGATGCCCCGGTTGCCCAAATTCAGTTGCCTTTGAATTTTGGGTGATCCCACTTGAGCATTTATGCTTCTGCTACTTGTTCTACATCAGACTTCCTTCCGCAAACGGCGAAACGCTGTGACTCGGTGAGTTTCGCGGCATTCCGACTTCGATGCCCCGGTTGCCGAAATTCAGTTGCCTTTGAATTTCGGGAGATCCCTCTTGAGCATGTATGCTTCTGCTACTTGTTCTACATCAGACTTTCTTCTACAAACAGCGAAACGCTTTGACTCGGTGAGTTTCGCGGCATTCCGACTTCGATGCCCTAGTTGCCGAAATTCAGTTGCCTTTGAATTTCGGGTGATCCCTCTTGATCATGTATGCGTCTGCTACTTGTTCTACATCAGACTTTCTTCTACAAACGGCGAAACACTTTGACTCGGTGAGTTTCTCGGCATTCCGACTTCGATGCCCCGCTTGCCGAAATTCAGTTGCCTTTGAATTTCAAGTGATCCCTCTTGCGCATGTATGCTTCTTCTACTTGTTCTACATCAGACTTTCTTCCGGAAACGGCGAAACGCTTTGACTCGATGAGTTTCGCGGCATTCCGACTTCGATACCCTGGTTGCCGAAATTCAGTTGCCTTTGAATTTCAGGTGATCCCTCTTGAAAATGTATGCTCTGGCACTTGTTCTATATCAGACTTTCTTGAGCAAACAGCGAAACGCTTTGACTCGGTGAGTTTCGCGCATTCCGACTTCGATGCCCCGGTTGCCGAAATTCAGCTACCTTTGAATTTCGGGTGATCCCTCTTGAGCATGTATGCTTCTGCTACTTGTTCTACATCATACTTTCTTCAGCAAACTGCGAAACCCTTTGTCTCGGTGAGTTTCGCGGCATTCCGACTTCGATGCCGGTTGCCGAAATTCAGTTGCCTTTGAATTTCAAGTGATCCCTCTTGCGCATGTATGCTTCTTCTACTTGTTCTACATCAGACTTTCTTCCGCAAAGGGCGAAACGCTTTGACTCCGTGAGTTTTGCGGCATTTCGACTTTGATACCCTGGTTGCCGAAATTCAGTTGCCTTTGAATTTCGGGTGATCCCTCTTGCGCATGTATGCTTCTTCTACTTGTTCTACATCAGACTTTCTTCCACAAACGGCGAAACATTTTGACTCGGTGAGTTTCGCGGCATTCCAACTTCGATACCCTGGTTGCCAAAATTCAGTTGCCTTTGAGTTTCGGGTGATCACTCTTGAGCATGTATGATTCTGCTACTTGTTCTACATCAGACTTCATCCAGAAACGGCGAAACGCTTTGACAAGGTGAGTTTCGCGGCATTCCGACTTCGCTGCCCTAGTTGCCGAAATTCAGTTGCCTTTGAATTTCAAGTGATCCCTCTTGAGCATGTATGCTTCTGCTACTTGTTCTACCTCAGAATTTCTTCTACAAACAGCAAAACGCTTTGACTCGGTGAGTTTCACGGCATTCCGACTTCGATGCCCCGGTTGTCGAAATTCAGTAGCCTTTAAATTTTGGGTGATCCCACTTGAGCATTTATGCTTCTGCTACTTGTTCTACATCAGACTTCCTTCCGCAAACGGCAAAACGCTTTGACTCGGTGAGTTTCGCGGCATTCCGACTTCGATGCCCCGGTTGCCGAAATTCAGTTGCCTTTGAATTTCGGGAGATCCCTCTTGAGCATGTATGCTTCTGCTACTTGTTCTACATCAGACTTTCTTCTACAAACAGCGAAACGCTTTGACTCGGTGAGTTTCGCGGCATTCCGACTTCGATGCCCCGGTTGCCGAAATTCAGTTGCCTTTGAATTTCGGGAGATCCCTCTTGAGCAAGTATGCTTCTGCTACTTGTTCTACATCATACTTTCTTCTGCAAACGGCGAAACACTTTGACTCGGTGAGTTTCGCGGCATTCCGACTTCGATGCCCTAGTTGCCGAAATTCAGTTGCCTTTGAATTTCGGGTGATCCCTCTTGATCATGTATGCGTCTGCTACTTGTTCTACATCAGACTTTCTTCTACAAACGGCGAAACACTTTGACTCGGTGAGTTTCTCGGCATTCCGACTTCGATGCCCCGCTTGCCGAAATTCAGTTGCCTTTGAATTTCAAGTGATCCCTCTTGCGCATGTATGCTTCTTCTACTTGTTCTACATCAGACTTTCTTCCGCAAACAGCGAAATGCTCTGACTCGGTGAGTTTTGCAGCATTCCGACTTCGATTCCCCGGTTGCCGAAATTCAGTTGCCTTTGAGTTTCAGGTGATGGCTCTTGAGCATGTATTCTTCTGCTACTTGTTCTACATCAGACTTCCTTCCGCAAACGGGGAAACGCTTTGACTCGGTGAGTTTCGCGGCATTCCGACTTCGATGCCCCGGTTGCCCAAATTCAGTTGCCTTTGAATTTTGGGTGATCCCACTTGAGCATTTATGCTTCTGCTACTTGTTCTACATCAGACTTCCTTCCGCAAACGGCGAAACGCTTTGACTCGGTGAGTTTCGCGGCATTCCGACTTCGATGCCCCGGTTGCCGAAATTCAGTTGCCTTTGAATTTCGGGAGATCCCTCTTGAGCATGTATGCTTCTGCTACTTGTTCTACATCAGACTTTCTTCTACAAACAGCGAAACGCTTTGACTCGGTGAGTTTCGTGGCATTCCGACTTCGATGCCCTAGTTGCCGAAATTCAGTTGCCTTTGAATTTCGGGTGATCCCTCTTGATCATGTATGCGTCTGCTACTTGTTCTACATCAGACTTTCTTCTACAAACGGCGAAACACTTTGACTCGGTGAGTTTCTCGGCATTCCGACTTCGATGCCCCGCTTGCCGAAATTCAGTTGCCTTTGAATTTCAAGTGATCCCTCTTGCGCATGTATGCTTCTTCTACTTGTTCTACATCAGACTTTCTTCCGGAAACGGCGAAACGCTTTGACTCGATGAGTTTCGCGGCATTCCGACTTCGATACCCTGGTTGCCAAAATTCAGTTGCCTTTGAATTTCAGGTGATCCCTCTTGAAAATGTATGCTCTGGCACTTGTTCTATATCAGACTTTCTTGAGCAAACAGCGAAACGCTTTGACTCGGTGAGTTTCGCGCATTCCGACTTCGATGCCCCGGTTGCCGAAATTCAGCTACCTTTGAATTTCGGGTGATCCCTCTTGAGCATGTATGCTTCTGCTACTTGTTCTACATCATACTTTCTTCAGCAAACTGGCGAAACCCTTTGTCTCGGTGAGTTTTTCGCGGCATTCCGACTTCGATGCCCCGGTTGCCGAAATTCAGTTGCCTTTGAATTTCAAGTGATCCCTCTTGCGCATGTATGCTTCTTCTACTTGTTCTACATCAAACTTTCTTCCGCAAAGGGCGAAACGCTTTGACTCCGTGAGTTTTGCGGCATTTCGACTTTGATACCCTGGTTGCCGAAATTCAGTTGCCTTTGAATTTCGGGTGATCCCTCTTGCGCATGTATGCTTCTTCTACTTGTTCTACATCAGACTTTCTTCCACAAACGGCGAAACATTTTGACTCGGTGAGTTTCGCGGCATTCCAACTTCGATACCCTGGTTGCCAAAATTCAGTTGCCTTTGAGTTTCGGGTGATCACTCTTGAGCATGTATGATTCTGCTACTTGTTCTACATCAGACTTCATCCAGAAACGGCGAAACGCTTTGACTAGGTGAGTTTCGCGGCATTCCGACTTCGCTGCCCTAGTTGCCGAAATTCAGTTGCCTTTGAATTTCAAGTGATCCCTCTTGAGCATGTATGCTTCTGCTACTTGTTCTACATCAGAATTTCTTCTACAAACAGCAAAACGCTTTGACTCGGTGAGTTTCACGGCATTCCGACTTCGATGCCCGGTTGTCGAAATTCAGTAGCCTTTGAATTTTGGGTGATCCCACTTGAGCATTTATGCTTCTGCTACTTGTTCTACATCAGACTTCCTTCTGCAAACGGCAAACGCTTTGACTCGGTGAGTTTCGCGGCATTCCGACTTCGATGCCCCGGTTGCCGAAATTCAGTTGCCTTTGAATTTCGGGAGATCCCTCTTGAGCATGTATGCTTCTGCTACTTGTTCTACATCAGACTTTCTTCTACAAACAGCGAAACGCTTTGACTCGGTGAGTTTCGCGGCATTCCGACTTCGATGCCCGGTTGCCGAAATTCAGTTGCCTTTGAATTTGGGAGATCCCTCTTGAGCAAGTATGCTTCTGCTAACTTGTTCTACATCATACTTTCTTCTGCAAACGGCGAAACACTTTGACTCGGTGAGTTTCGCGGCATTCCGACTTCGATGCCTAGTTGCCGAAATTCAGTTTGCCTTTGAATTTCGGGTGATCCTCTTGATCATGTTATGCGTCTGCTACTTGTTCTACATCAGACTTTCTTCTACAAACGGCGAAACACTTTGACTCGGTGAGTTTCTCGGCATTCCGACTTCGATGCCCGGTTGCCGAAATTCAGTTGCCTTTGAATTTCAAGTGATCCTCTTGGCGCATGTATGCTTCTTTCTACTTGTTCTACATCAGACTTTCTTCGCGTAAACGGCGAAACGCTTTGACTCGATGAGTTTCGCGGCATTCCGACTTCGATACCCTGGTTGCCGAAATTCAGTTGCCTTTGAATTTCAGGTGATCCCTCTTGAAAATGTATGCTCCGGCCACTTGTTCTATATCAGACTTTTCTTGAGCAAACGGGAAACGCTTGGACTCGGTGAGTTTCGCGCATTCCGACTTCGATGCCGCCGGTTTGCTGAAATTCAGCTACCTTTGAATTTCGGGTGATAACTCTTGAGCATGTATGCTTCTGCTACTTGTTCTACATCATACTTTCTTCTACAAACGGCGAAACACTTTGACTCGG
Organism: Populus alba; assembly: GCF_005239225.2. NCBI lineage: Eukaryota > Viridiplantae > Streptophyta > Magnoliopsida > Malpighiales > Salicaceae > Populus > Populus alba. Next base: position 1,560,694 of record NC_133294.1, on the reverse strand, counting down.
TGAGTTTCTCGGCATTCCGACTTCGATGCCCCGCTTGCCGAAATTCAGTTGCCTTTGAATTTCAAGTGATCCCTCTTGCGCATGTATGCTTCTTCTACTTGTTCTACATCAAGACTTTCTTCCGCAAACGGCGAAAACGTTTGACTCGATGAGTTTCGCGGCATTCCGACTTCGATACCCTGGTTACCGAAATTCAGTTGCCTTTGAATTTCAGGTGATCCCTCTTGAAAATGTATGCTCCGGCACTTGTTCTATATCAGACTTTCTTCAGCAAACTGCGAAACGCTTTGACTCGGTGAGATTGGCGGCATTCCGACTTTGATGCCCCGGTTGCCGAAATTCAGCTGCCTTTGAATTTCGGGTGATCCCTCTTGAGCATGTATGCTTCTGCTACTCGTTCTACATCATACTTTCTTCAGCAAACTGCGAAACCCTTTGTCTCGGTGAGTTTCGCCGGCATTTCCGACTTCGATGCCCCAGGTTGCCGAAATTCAGTTGCCTTTGAATTTCAAGTGATCCCTCTTGCGCATGTCTGGCTTCTTCTACTTGTTGTACATCAGACTTTCTTCCGCAAAGGGCGAAACGCTTTGACTCGGTGAATTTTGCGGCATTTCGACTTTGATACCCTGGTTGCCGAAATTCAGTTGCCTTTGAATTTCGGGTGATCCCTCTTGCGCATGTATGCTTCTTCTACTTGTTCTACATCAGACTTTCTTCCACAAATGGCGAAACGTTTTGACTCGGTGAGTTTCACGGCATTCCGACTTCGATACCGCGGGACGGTTGCCGAAATTCCAGTTACCTTTGAATTTCGGGTGATCCCTCTTGAGCATTTATGCTTCTGCTACTTGTTCTACATCAGACTTCCTTCGTCGGAAACGGCGAAAACGCTTTGACTCGGTGAGTTTTCGCGGCTTTCCGACATCGATGCGCACCTGCCGGTTACCGAAAATTCAGCTGCTTTTGAATTTCGGGTGATCCCTCTTGAAAAATGTGTGGCTTCTACTTTGTTTCTATATCAGACTTTCTTCAGCAAACGGTGAAACGCTTTGACTCGGTGAATTTCGCGGCATTCTGACTTCGATGCCCCGGTTGCCGAAATTCAGTTGCCTTTGAATTTCGGGTGATCGCTCTTGAGCATGTGTGCTTCTACTACTTGTTCTACAACAGACTTTCTTCCGCAAACGGCGAAACGCTTTGACTCGGTGAGTTTCGCGGCATTCCGACTTCGATGCCCCGGTTGCCGAAATTCAGTTACCTTTGAATTTCGGGTGATTGCTCTTGAGCATGTATGCTTCTGCTACTTGTTCTATAGCAGACTTCCTTCCGCAAACGGCGAAACGCTTTGACTCGGTGAGTTTCGCGGCATTCGGACTTCGTTGCCCCGGTTGCCGAAATTCATTTGCCTTTGAATTTTGGGTGATCGCGCTCTTGACGCATTTATGCTTCTGCTACTTATTCTACATCAGACTTTCCTTCCGCAAACGGCGATACGCTTTGACACGGTGAGTTTTCGCAGCATTCCGACTTCGGATGCCTCCGGGTTGCCGAAATTCACTTGCCTTTTAGAATTTTAGGGTGATCCCTCTTGAAATATGCATGCGACAAGTCCTGCTACACCAGGAGTCAACCAGAGCCTTGGACATTTGGACTGTTGTTACACCCAGGCCCCTCACTTTACCATTAAACAAAACAACCTCTAACCACGCACCGCCCTTGCAACCTGTGTCCCCGGACCGGTCATGTCGTTTTTTCGGCCAATTGCGGTAAGGAAGTACAGTGAACAAAGTAGGCCACGAAGGCTACATTCAACGAGGGATCACCATCCCAGGGCCCACCAAAATTTTTTCGCAACCGGGGTTAGTTTCGGAATGCCGCGAAACCTGCAACCAAACCAGTGGAAAGAGATTGGTACTATGCGCTCTTGGACTTGATGTTTTGTCGATGACCGGCCAAGGGTCCATGTAAGTTGATGTAGCAGAAATCAAGGAGGGACGTTTGTAAATTCAAAGGCCAATAGTTGAATTTCGGCAACCGACTTCGGGCATCGAAGCTTGAATTTCGGGCGTTGGAATTTTGTGTTGCCCTCGAAAGTTGAAGAATCATGTATGCGGAGAAGCGAGCATATGCTCTTGCAGACATGTATGCTCTGATGCTCTACTTGTTCTAACATAATCAGACTTCCTTAAATTCAAAGCGCAAACATGGCGAAAAAATTCGCTTTGACTCTGTGAGTTTGCGCGCGGCATTCAACCGGGGCCGAAGTCCGAAATTGCCGGCTCCGGATCAACGCCGGTTTTTCGACCCCTGTTTGCGGGGAAGGAAGTCTGGAACCAGTTGCAGATGCATACATGAAACCCGAATTAAGGTAATGAATTTCTGTGGCCTGCCGGTTGCCGAAATTCTGTTGCCTTTGAATTTTGGGTGATCCGCTCTTAGAGCATGTATGCTTCTGCTACCGGTGGCATGAAGTCGGAATCCGGCAAACTCAGACCTGAGTCCAAACGTTCCCGTTTGCGGGTGGAAGAAAGTCTGTTGTAGCAACAAGTGTAGAGCACACATGAAACGCTGTGACGCCGAAATCGGCAACTGAGTTTTCGCAACCGGGGCATCGAAGTAGAATGGCCGCGACTTCGATCAAAAGCGTTTTCAAAACACTGCGTTGTTTCCTGAAGAAAAGTCATGATATAAGAACAAGTAGTAGAAGCACACATTTTCAAGAGGGGATCCAAAATTCAAAAGTTGCTGCTTTGAATTTCGGTAAACGGGGGCATGATCGGAAGCCGCGAAAAACTCACCGAGTCAAAGCGTTTTCGAGCGTTTCGCGCGGAGGAAAGTGTAGCGTAATCGCTTCGCACTCTGCTAAATTGTTGCGCTCCCGCCGTCGCCCTTCACTCTGCCCTTATCCCTCCTGCTAACCCTCTGACGTGCCTGCCCGCCCCAGAGGGATTAACTCCATTCAACACGGCCATGGAATCCACCGCTTCGAAGTGGCACTGGCCGGCGAAAAACTACGAACGAAAAAAAAAAAAAAAACGCAGTTTGGTGAAGAAGTATGATGTAGAAGTAGCAGAAGCATACATGTCAAAGGGTATCCAAAATAAACCCGAAATTTTCGGTGATGTGAATTCGCAACCGGGGCATAAAGTCCGACTTCGATGCCCCGGTTCCACCGAGTCAATCCCCAGCTGCCTTGAATTTCAGGTGATCAGAAGTCTGATAATGTATGCCGGAGCATTCTTTTCAAGGATCACTACATGTTTCTAAATATCAATAAAAGGCACTGAATTCTTCAGCAGGGTAACGAAGTCGAAACGCTTTGACTCAACGGTGAGTCAAAGCGTTTCGCGTTTGCAAGAAAGTTCTGACTTTCGAACAAGTGGAAGAAGCATACATGCGGAGGGATTGCCGAAATTAGTTGCCTTTGAATTTCGGCAGCGGGCATGATCGAATGCCGAGAAACTTGAGTCAAAGTTTTCGCCGTTTGTAGAAGAAAGTGAATGTAGAAACTGCGAAGAAGCATACTTGTCAAGAGGGATCACCCCGAAATCAAAGGTAAGCTGAAATTTCCAGACTCGGGGCATCGAAGTCGGAAATCGGGCGCAAACTCACGCGAGTCAACGTTTCCTTGACTCGAAAGTTGATATAGAAAGTTCGCGGCATTCCGACTTCGATGCCGCGGTTGCTCAACTGAAATTCAAAGTTGCCTTTGAAATTTCGAGTGATCCCTCTTGAGGCATGTATGAAGTCGTTCTGCAATGCGCGACTTGTCTACAAGCGTCGGCGTTTTAGAAGAAGTTTCTTCTCAAAAGTAGAAGAGCATACCATGCGAAAGGGACGCTTGAAGATTCAAAGACTCGGCAAACTGAGTTTCGGCAGCGGGCAATCGAGTCGCCTTCCGAGAAACTCCCGAGTCAATTTTCGCCGTTTGTAGAAGAAAGTCCCCAAGTAGCAGACGCATACAGATCAAAGAGGGATCACACGCCGAAATTCAAAGGCCAATGAATTTCCGCCTAGGGCCATCGAGTCGAATGCCGCGAAACTTTCACCGGTCAAAGTGTTCCCGTTTTGAGGAAGAAAGTATGTAGCTTAGAACAAGTGCAGAAGCATACTTGTTCTACAACAAGAGGGATCTCCCGATCAGACGCAACTGAATCCAACCGGATCGAACGGAATGCGAAACTCACCGCGGGAGTCAAGCGGTTGATGGGGTGAGAAATTCATGGGCATAGCCAGAAGGCATACATGCCTCAAGAGGGATTCGAAATCAAGGCAACTGAATTGAACCGGGGCATGAAGGTCGGTAAAATGCCGCGAAACTCACCGGTCAAAGGTTTTTGCCGTTTGCGGAAATTGATGTAGACAGTGGCAGAAGCATAAATTCAAGTGAACCCAAAATTTAAAGCTACTGAATTTCGACAACCGTGATCGAAGTCTTGAATGCCGTGAACTCACCGTATGCTTCTGCTACTTATGTGAAGAAATCTAGGTAGACAAGTAGCAGCACAGACACAAAATAGTACTTCATGCTCAGGGAGGGATCACTTGAACAATGTCAAGGCAAACGCTTTCGACTAGGTGAGGAAGTCGGTCTATTGCGCGAAAACATTCAAGCGTTTCGCCGCGGGTTTCGATGCCTGGTAGAAACAAGTTCGCTGCAAAGGATCACCCGCAAACCTTTTTAACTTGATTCACAAGCCTTGAATTTTGGCAACCACAGTGATCCCTCGAAGTTGAGCCGGGAAGACTCGTATGCTTCACCAACCGAGTGCAAAATTTGGCGGACTTGTTCTACATCAGACTTCCTTCCGCAACAGGCGAAAGGGATGCGGGGGGGCCCGCCCCCTTTGTTTTTTTTTTGTTTTTTTTGGGTTTTTTTAGGGGGGGGGAGTGTTGCAAAAACCACCCCCCCCCCTTTTGTTTTTTGTTGTTCGGGGGGGGGGGTGTTTTTGGGAAAAAAAAAAAAAAAAAAAAAAAAAAAAAAAAAAACAAAAAAAAAAAAAAAAAAAAAAAAAAAAAAGGGCGGGCCCGCTGAGTTTTGTTCGCGTTTGTTGAGCAGAAGCGCGGGGGGGGGACGTTGTGGAGGGTGTAGGGGAAGGCGGGCCATTAGCTAACTCGATGCCAGACCGGTTGCCGAAATCAGTTGCCGCAAATGAAGTGGATGGAAAAATTTCAGTTGCCTTTGAATTTCAGGCTGATCCCTCTTGAGCCATGAGTATGCTTCTGCTTTACTTGTTCTACAACCACAGACTTTCTTCCGTAAAGAACGAAACGCTCTGACTTCGGTGAGTTTTTCGCGGCATTCCGACTTCGATGCCCCGGTTTACCGAAAATTCAGCTACCGTTTCAATTTCGGTGATCCCTCTTGAAATATGTATGCTTCGGGTAGGGCTACTTGTTCTAATCAGAAACTTTCATCAGCAAACGACGAAACGCTTTGACTCGGTGAGTTTCGCGGCATTCTGACTTCGATGCCCGGTTGCCGAATATTCAGTTTTGCCTTGGGGTGAATTTCGGTTGATCGCTTTCTTGAGCATGTATGCTTCTACTACTTCTTCTCGTCGCAACAGACTTTCTACATTCCGCGCAAACGGCGAAACGCTTTGACTCGTGGTTAGTTTCGCTCGGATTCCAGACTTCGACAGTTTCGCCCTGGTTGCCGAAATTCATCAATTGCCTTTGAATTTCGGGTGATCGCTCTTGACATTAAAGTATGCTTCGAGGTTCAAAGCGTACTTGTTTCTATTCAGTTAGCAGACTTCCTTTCTTCTCAACAGCGAAACACTTTTTGACCTGGGTGAGTTTCGTGGCATTTTCCACTTTTTCGATGCCTTTGCGGTTGTCGAAAGAGTTTAGTGGCCTTTGAATCAACGAATTGCCTGATTCGGTGATCCTCTTGAGCATGTAGCGCTTCTGCTACTTGTTCTACAGCAGATTTCCTTCCAAGAAACGGCGAAACGCTTTGACTGGGTGAGTTTCGTGGCATTCCCGACTAAGCTTTTTGAGATTTTGCCCCGGTTTGCCGAAATTTAGTGGCTTTGAATTTCGGGTGATCCCTCTTGAGCATGTATGCTTCTGTACTTGTTCTACAACCAGACTTTCTTCCGCAAACGGCGGAAACGCTTTGACTAGGTGAGTTTCACGGCATTTCCGACTTCGATGCCCCCGGTTACCGAAATTCAGCTGCCTTTGATTCGGGTGATCCCTCTTGAAAATGTAAATGCTTCTACTACTTGGTTCGATATCTAGATTTCTTCAGCAAACGACGAAACGCTTTGACTGGTGAGTTTTTCCGCGGCATTCTGACTTCGAATGCCCGCGGTTGCCGAAATTCAGTTTTTTGCCCCCCCTTTTTGGGGAAAAATTTCGGGTGATCGCTCTGAGCATTGTATGCTTCTACTACTTCTTCTACAACAGACTTTCTTCGCAAACGGCGGAAACGCTTTGACTCGGTTGGTTCGCAGGCATTCGCTTCAAATGCCCCGGTTACCGAAATCCAGCTGCCTTTGAATTTCGGGTGATCCTCTTGAAAAAATGTATGCTTCTGACTACTTGTTCTATATCAGATTTTATTCATGGCAAACGACGAAACGCTTTTGACTCGGTGAGTTTTCGGGCATTCTGACTTCGATGGCCCCGGTTGCCGAATTCAGTTGCTCTTTGAATTTCCGGGTGATAGCTCTGAGGCATGTATGCTTCTACTACTTCTTCTACAACAGATTTCTTCCGCAAACGCGAAACGCTTTTGACTCGGTGAGTTTCGGCAGCTTCCGACTTTCAATGCCCGGTTGCCGAAATTCAGTTGCCTTTGAATTTCGGTGATCGTCTTGAGCATGTATGCTTCTCGCTACTTGTTCTACAACAGACTTCCTTCCGCAAACGGCGAAAGCGCCTTTGACTCGGTGAGTTTCGCGCATTCCGACTTCGATGCCGCCGTTGCCAGAAATTCAATTGCCTTTGAATTTCGGGTGATCCCTCTTGAAGCATGTATGCTTCTGCTAACTTGTTCTAAAGCAGACTTTCGCTTCGGAACGGCGAAACGCTTTACTGGGTGAGTTTCGTGGGGAATTTCCGACTTCGATGCCCGCGGTTGCCGGAAATTCAGTGGCCTTTGAATTTCCGGGTGATCCTCTTGAGCATGTATGCTTCTGGCTACTTGTTCTACACCAGGCTTTCTGCGCAAACGGCGAAACGCTTTGACTAGTGAGTTTCACGGCATTCCGCTTCGATGCCCCGGTTACGCGGAAAGTTCAGCTGCCTTTAAATTTCAGGTGATCCTGCTTGAGCTTTATTGCTTTCTGCTACTTGTTCTACATTTAGACTTTCTTCAGCAAAAGGCAAACGCTTTTTGACTCGGTGAGGTTTCGCGGACATTCCGACTCGATGCCCCCGGTTGCCGCAATTTAGTTGCCTTTGAATTTCGGGTGATCTCTCTTCTAGGCATGTAATGCTTCTGCTACTTGTTCTAACAACAGACATTCTTCTCCAAACAGCGAAACGTTTGGACTCTGTGAGTTTCCGGCAGCATTCGCGTCTTCGATGCCCAGTTGCCGAAATTCCAGTTGCTTGAATTTCGGGTGATCCCTGTGAACAACCTCGATTTCCCCACATCCTTTTTCGCGATAAACAGATTAGAAAATTGCAGGTAAATTTTTTTTTTTATATATATATATATACAGGTCCCACCAAAATTTCAACAAAAATTTTGGGGTAGAGTCTCCTCTGTGACGGGTAAGTCAAGTTTATGACATATAGCCCTTGTTTTACACTTTCTAATGACTCACATCTTATAACTCAAAATCAACGAACCAAATCATCCTGAGACTCAAGCCTTACTCCATTCTTCACACAAGCACGTCTTATTCAATAACATCAATATAATGCAGTTCAAATAAAAAATTCAATTTCAACTGTAAACATGCATGGTAAAAAAAAGTAGCTGAGAAGTTTCAACCATTGATTAAAGGCATACATTCACAATTTTACGGATTTTATATTACATCTGCAAGTTTAGGAGATAAGTCTTTTAATTTACAATTAATTTACATGGCAAAAGGCAAAAGATACTAAAACAGTATTACCTTTGACGTGACGCCTAGTGGACCTGAAAATAGAAATTAACATGTAACACATAAATATAACGGATAATAACAAGCAATAACAATGGCAGAACAATAATCTCTACGGAAATTTCCTTTTTTATATATAAAAATTAGACATAAACCTCTTTTACAACATCTATTTTCCATCTATTCCAATATCCAATATAAATATCCTATCTCATTTGCTAAGAATAATTCCATCTTGGAAATCTAAACACAACTCAAGGTTTGCGACACCATCTCTTATAAATCAAATTTCCACTTGATACAAAGATATTCCTCTCTTGATATCATTGGCTTATCTTCATTATTTTGGAATAATTAATCAAATATTTTCTTTTCTTTTCTAAATCTGTTGCTGTGAATGGTAATCGCTGAAACTAATAATCTCAATTAATATCATTAGTCTTCTAATATTTGGCTAGACTAATCAATTTTTTAAAATAACCAGCACCGGATGAAACCTCTTCGATACCCATTAGCAATCCAAACCTGGTAGCTAAATCATGCCATTTTGATTTCTTCATTCGTATCGAAATCCCCTTTTATTTTCTTATTAACATCATATGCAATTTGTAACCAACGTTGCCAAGTATCATTTGCACAACAATCTTTAGTTATCGACACTACGGTCATCTACACATCCTTCACATTTACATTGTCAGCCTATTACGTGCAAGTATCAATTTATGCCTTAACCACATCATTATGGTGTTAAGTATTACTGTAATGTAATCCTTAGCCACCAACACTATGGTAATTATTATCTATCAATTCCCTCCAATCTCCAAAATCATTGTGTCTACCCAATAACCATATTAATTAATTTACTCAAAATAAAGGAGTATATATAATTATTTTTACTCATAACAGTTAGAATTTATAACTTCTAACGCTTCAAATGCAATTAATTCACATAATCTTTTCAAAACTTAACCATCTGGCTAACTCATCTCAATTGCCAATATTTCTGGTAATTTCATATATTACCCACATATTTGGTTAACTTCTTGGTTTACCAGTACATTTGGGTAATTCATACGAATTACCAGCCTCAGTTTATACATTTAGTTTACATGATTCATACAAAATACATTATGATTTGAATGCTCTACATGAATTCCTTCAAAAGTAAGGTTCCCATGTATCGGGTTTTCCTTTAGACACTCGTTGGTGTGATGTTCCCTGGCAGCAAGTCAAAACATTTAAGAGAATGCAAATACTTAAGAATACTAAATAATGGTAACTAACGGTCTGACAGTTAAATGAAGCATTAACATTTATATCGTCATGTACTTGGGTATAAGCAGCTAGTAGTAAATTTATAGATGCACCAATTTTATTTTTTAATTTATTTTGCCAATCACCCATAATCTTACCGGCTATCCTCTTAAGCATATTTTGTTGAGGTTAAAGCGTTCACTCACCCCGGATCATCACTTCAGATGCCAATTAGCCAATGCTAATCTCCGTTCGTCCCGGTCATCCTTTCGGATGCCATTTAGCCGAAAGCTAATCAATCATCGTCCCGGTCATAACCTTTTCGGATGCCATTAGCCGAAGCTAAATCAATCGTTCGTCCCGGCCATCCTTTCAGATGCCATTAGCGCGAAAGCTAATCAATTGTTCGTCCCGGTCATCCTTTTCGATCCCAATTAGCCGAAGCTAATCAATTTCTCGTTCCCGGTTTGCTGAAGGCTAAATCATTCATTTATCATGGTCATCCATCTGGATGTCATTAGCCGAAAGCTAAATCAGTCCTTCATCCCGGCCATCCATTCGGAATGCCATTAAGCCAAGCTAATGAAACCTTTAGTCAACATTTAAGCGTTCGACAATCTAATATCGGTTCTACAATAGCGGTATAATCATATTAAAGTATTTCAATATTCAACGTATGAAAAAAAAAAAGAAAGAAAGGTGCAAGCACCTACCTAATGCTTGAAACTCGCGCAAAAGTCCATGCTACTGAACAGATTCTGCAATCTCTCCTGAATCTTAAAGATATCATATCAAATGTGGTTCCACGATAATTGAAAATTCCATTCTAAAAATTCATTTTAAAATTTTAGAATCGCATGAACCAATGCATTCGCATATTTATTTAATTTATTTCCTTCCTTTTCATGCTTTGGTTTTTCCAGACTGACTATTTTAACATGACCTAAACAAATATTAATTTATTTTAATTGTATTTTGTCCACTAATCCATCATGTACAAACACTTAAAGTAACATCACTCCTTGCATCTAATTCATACCATTTGAAACTAATTCATTTTCGCTCATAAACCAACTCTTGGCCGGAATGCCTTCATTCATGGTTAGGGATGAATGTCCTTTTTTAAATTATTCATATAAACCTTTACCAATTCATTTCCAATATCATAATTCTAACCTCCAATTCAACCAAAATTTCCATAGCAAATTAAAACAATTTAAGCTCATCCTCGCAATTTATATGTCTAGGCGAATCTTTGCATTAAATGGAGGATAAAGTTTTCTTTCAAGTTTTTTTTAATTGCACTAGACCCCAATAATGCCAAACATATATATCCATCAAATCAACAAACTCAATGTCCCTTCTCCAATTTAAAACTTCCCTAACACATTCTTACAACACAATTAATTCTATAACAACACTAAATAACAAGAGCACATTTATACAGTTATATTTACATAAAACCTTACAACCCACACAAATTCTAATTTCCATCAAAACATGTAATTAAATCAGCCTCCTAAATGTTTTACTAAGATTAGCAATAGATTCAAATAGCACAACTCATCACCTTTGAATTATTTCCTTGAACCCTATGCGGTCAGAATACATATCATTGTGTTTGTGTATAATATATCTCAAATCAGAATAATCCAACGGTTGGATGTCCATAGATCTGAATACGAACTAACGCTGAAAATGGACGGCTAACTATTCAACCATGAACTAAACGCTTGCCGAAGAGTGAGTTTCCGATCTCCACCGTCCAGAATGTAGGTCACATATAGTTGCACACATATCCAAAATAAGCACGATGCCAAACGGTGTAAGAGAGAAGAAATGGCCTGAACGGCCAAGACTGCCCCTGAGCAGGTGCATTTCCTTTTGTTTTTCAGAAAACGTTCCGATGATGATTTCTGTCAATGGAGTGTGTTACTTCCAATCCTCTGGTCGTTATTAGATAAAGTTGTAATAAGAACAAATATCGACAAACTTAAGCTGATCCAGCAGGTGGAAGAGATAGCATCCGGCCCGACACCAAACTGCCCTGCAGGTGCATTTCCTTTTTGTTTTCAAG